>NC_069708.1:52002421-52213636 GCF_023699985.2 Odocoileus virginianus | reverse complement strand
AACCAAATGCATGAGTTTGGAAAACCCTCTGGGAAATGATGAAGGACAGGGAAGCCTGGTGTGCTATAATCCATGGGATCACAAAGAGTTGAACACAACAGAGCCACTGAACAACAAAATGACCTCACTGCACAGACAAGACTTGTGTATCTTTACTTTTAGAATATGGTCTCTCTTAGTCGTATTCTATGTAACCAGGCTCATTGTATGTATTGCAACTTCTGTTCAAAGTGTTATAAATCTAACGTTGCATTAGACATGCTGTGAGAAAAGGGTACTTGGTAGAATACTTGATGGTGTCCATTTGAAGACTTTGCATGTTGAGTCTCCACAGAGGCATATACATACTCTGGTTTTTCTCTTGGTCAGAGTGGAATGCATGTCAATGGCGCACCTCCTCTGATGCAAGCTTCCCTGCAGGCTGGAGTTGCAGCACCAGGGCAGATACCAGCCACTGTAACAGGACCTGGCCCTGGTTCCTTAGCTCCTGGAGGTATGTTTTCATTTAGAGTCTTTGCCATTTTGGTGTTTTGCTAGAGTTTTGTTATAGCAAATGGCATAGTATATAGCAAAATTAATGATGTGGCACTGAGATCTTGATACTAATGTATAGCTAGGCAGTATATATCCTAGGTGGAAGAAATAGTTGATTTATTGTATACAAATTTACATGTCTGATTATGAGAGCAAGGCAAAGAATGATAAAATTCCAAGTTAATGAGGGGAAAAATAAAGCGAATGGAAACTACACCAGATCAACAAATAAAGAGAAAAGGAAACGACATTGTGAAGTTAGTAATAATAAACATAGAGATAAGGTGGAAGGAATAAAGTCTCATGTAGTCATTCTGCTAAACGTGAATGGACTGAATTCTCCCGCTAAAAGCCAGAGACTGTTAGGTTAGGTTAAAAAGTACATGGGGTGGGTGAGGGGCGGGAAACAAAATAAAATGCCTGCTCATGTTTGTTGTTATCATTATGTTTAACAAACATAACACTGTATTTCATGAACTATAATTAGACAAAAAGAGGAAAAAATAATTTTAAAAAACTAATATGTTCACTAAAATTGTGTATATATAGGAATTAATATTACACTTATAGCTTTTCATCATTCAGCAACCATAACTAAAAATGTTATGGGTGGAATAGTGATTCCTCATATGAAACACCTGTATGAACATATGACATGTATTTAAAGTTTTTTATGCAACAAACTCACTTGTTATTTTATCTAATCTGGGTTAGATTGACTGCAACACAAATAATAGGTGATAATTTGAATTTAAATTTTTCTGCTTTGTAGAGAAACCAGTCTAAAGAGCAAAGTTGACAAGGAATGGGAGAAGGGATTTTTTTTTTAATTTATTTTAATTGGAGACTAATTACTTTAAAATATTGTAGTGGTTTTTGCCATACACTGACATGAATCAGCCACAGATGCACATGTATTTCTCATCCAGAAGCCCCTCCCACCTCCCTCCCCATCCCATCCCCCAGGGTCATCCCATTGCACCAGTCCTGAGCACCCTGTCACATGCATCGAACCTGGACGGGCAATGCACTTCACATATGATAATATATACGTTTCAACACTACCCTCTCAAATCATCCCACCCTCGCCTTCTCCCACAAAGTCCAAAAGACTCTTCTTTGCATCTGTATTTGTTTTGCAGTCTTGCATACAGAGTCATCATTACCATCTTTCTAAATTCCATATATATGCGTCAGTATACTGTGTTGGTGTTTTTCTTTCTGACCTACTTCACTCTGCATAATAGACTCCAGATTCATCCACCTCATTAGGACTGATTCAAATGCATTCTTTTTAATGGCCGAGTAATATTCCATTGTGTATGTGTACCACAGCTTTCTTATCCATTCATCTGCCAATGGACATCTAGGTTGCTTCCATGTCCTGGCTATTGTAAACAGTGCTGTGATGAACATTGGGGTACATTTGGTTCCCTTTTCTCCACACCTTCTCCAGCGTTTATTGTTTGTAGACCTTTTGATAGCATCTATTCTGACCAGTGTGAGACGGTACCTCTTTGTGGTTTTGATTTACTGTTCTCTGGTAATGAGTGATGTTGAGCATCTTTTCATGTGTTTGTTAGCCATCTGTATGTCTTCTTTGGAGAAATGTCTGTTTAGTTCTTTGGCCCATTTTTTGATTGGGTCATTTATTTTTCTGGAATTGAGCTGCAGGAGCTGCTTATATAATTTTGAAATTCTTTGTCATTGCTTCATTTGCTATTATTTTTTCCTATTCTGGAGGCTGCCTTTTCACCTTGCTTATAGTTTCCTCTGTTGTGCAAAAGCTTTTAAGTTTAATTAGGTCCCATTTGTTTATTTTTGCTTTTATTTCCATTACTCTGGGAGGTGGGTCATAGAGGATCCTGCTGTGATTTCTGTCAGAGAGTGTTTTGCCTACGTTTTCCTCTAGGAGTTTATAGTTTCTGGTCTTATGTTTAGATCTTTAATCCATTTGAGTTTATTTTTGTGTATGCTGTTAGAAAGTGTTCTAGTTTTATTCTTTTACAAGTGCTTGACCAGTTTACCCAGCATCACTGGTTAAAGAGATTATCTTTTCTCCATTGTATATTCTTTCCTCCTTTGTCAAAGATAAGGTGTCCATAGGTGCATGGATTTATCTCTGGGCTCTCTATTTTGTTCCATTGATCTATATTTCTGTCTTTGTGCCAGTACCCTACTGTCTTGATGACTGTAGCTTTGTAGTAGAGCCTGAAGTCAGGCCGGTTGAGTCCTCCAGTTCCATTCTCCTTTATTCAAGATTGCTTTGGCTATTCGAAGTTTTTCATATTTCCATACAAATTGTGAAATTATTTGTTCTAGTTCTGTGAAAAATGCCATTGGTAGCTTGATAGGGATTGCATTGAATCTATAGATTGCTTTGGGTAGTATACTCAGTTTTGCTATATCGATTCTTCTAATCCATGAACATGGTGTATTTCTCCATTTATTTGTGTCCTCTTTGATTTCTTTCATCAGTGTTTTATATTTTTCTAAAAATAGGTCTTTTGTTTCTTTAGGTAGATATATTCCTAAGTATTTTATTCTTTTCGTTGCAATGGTGAATGGGATTGTTACCTTAATTTCTCTTTCTGTTTTCTCATTGTTAGTGTATAGGAATGCAAGGGATTTCTGTGTGTTAATTTTATATCCTGCAGCTTTACTGTATTCATTGATTAGCCTAGTAATTTTCTGGTGGAGTCCTTAGGGTTTTCTGTGTAGAGGATCATGTCAGATAGTGAGAGTTTTACTTCTTCTTTTCCAATCTGGATTCTTTTTATTTGTTCTTCTTCTCTGATTACTGTGGCTAAAACTTCCTAAACTATGTTGAATAGTAGTGGTGAGAGTGGGCACCCTTGTCTTGTTCCTGACTTTAGGGGAAATGCTTTCAATTTTTCATCATTTTTCATCAACAGGATAATGTTTGCTTGGGTTTATCATACATGGCTTTTATTATGTTGAGGTATGTTCCTGGGAGAAGGGATTTTTAAATAAGTTTCTGTAAACTCAACGGTTTTCCCTTATCCTATAGAGTTACCATTGAACTTAAATTACTTTTCGCTGAAAGAGATTCCGTGTTTTATATATTTTCTTGTGTTATAGGTGCCTAGCTTACCTTATGGAGAAGGAAATGGCAACCCACTCTTGCCTGGAGAATCCCATGGACAGAGGAGCCTGGTGGGCTACAGTCCATGGGGTGGCAAAGAGTCAGACACGACTGAGCGACTTCACTTTCACTTTCACTTAGCTTACCTTAAAATATCACAAGTTGTATGTAATGTGGTCCTATTACACATGGCAAGTGTGCAACTCGTGACATGCAACTTATTACATGAATTGAGAAACACCTAAGCTGGTCTATGCCCTGTTCAAGGAGCCTAGTGCACATCATGCATTTGTATGTCACAGCAGTGTCAAGTTGCTATTAAATGTCTCTCCATTTCTGTACTTAACATTGTCATGAACTGTTAATATACAGTGTATAAATCATTGTCATCTGTAGACAAAATGTAAGTAAGGATGTTTAGAAATAAAATAATGGAACCAGTAAGCTTGATTTAATATAGAGAGGGAGCCTTATGTATTTTGACTAGAAAATATAGTCACCCCATTAAAAAGTGACTACTTAGCCATAAAAAGTATAAAGTTTTAATATGTAGAGATTTTACATGCTGCATTCTTTGTTTATAAGCCAATAAAGATAGGAATAAATAATTAAAAGGCAACTGAAAAAAACCTTTTAAAGTTAAGGAGCATATTCTTGGTAATCCTTGAATTAAAGAGGAAATAAAAAGAAATTTATAATTATCAAAAATACAACAAAAACTAATACACTCCATTAAAAAGCATGTGGGGAAATAGTGAAAGCAGTATTTAAAGGAAAATGAATATCCTTAGCACCTTATTAAAGAATAAAGGAACTTTGCTAATTCTAGAGTATTAGAAACATAAAGTAAGTGTAAAATGAATTTAAGTAATTGAATTTTCAAGTTTTTTTTAAATGAGTTTGTAGTGTTTATAGTTCTAAAGTTATTAAAACTTCACTACAAGTTTTAGGATACCCTGTACGAAGCTCTTTGGCAGTTGCTAAGAAGGGGGAACAAACTAGTAGAAAAGTAAGCAAAGAAAATGAGTAGGCACTTCTTAGAAGAGCAAATCCAGATGGCAATAAAAACATTCATTTCTTTTCAGGGGATTGCAAATTAAATAACAAGATTTCACTATACTTGAGCCTAGCAGACAAGCAAAAGTTTTCAGAGATGACACTTGGTGGAGAGAGTGATGCTATACATTGCTAGTGGAAATGTGAAGTTTTTCATCCTTTTAATAGTCTCACATTAAAAATTCATGCATATTTTGACCCACCAATTCCACTTCTGGGAAGCTAGCCCATACAAATAAAGGTGCCTTTATGTGATAGTGTAATATGAGAAATTAGGCCCATGATGCCTTCTGCCACTGCTTACCTCAGATCCTGAATCTTTGTATTGTTTTGGTGAGTAGTCTGAATATACATAGCATGTTATGGCTAAAAGAGAACTTTGAAATCATTTAGACCTCAGATGTTAATGTGCATTAGCTTCACCTGAAGGGCTTATTAAAACACAGATTACTGGTCTCCACACCCAGACTTTCTAAATCAGCAGGTCTGAGGTAGGGCTCTGAGCTTTGCAGTTCTGACACATTCCTGGTGGTGATGATGCTGCTCATCTGGGGACCACATTCTGAGAAGATACTCGTTCCCTTTACAGATGAGCAAGCCTGGAGGCTATATTAATTTTATCAAATCAGTTGTCTAAAATGACAATTACTTAGTAACATTTTTAGGGCTAGCACAGATTCAGGTTCTCAATTCATGGCTCTTTGGTGCCTGACATGTTAAATGGGATAAGAGAATGTGACATGTACTTGGGTATTTTAGATAAGTATTAAAGAACTGCAAATAGTTCAGCGTGTCTTTTCTCCCCTTTTGCGGCAAATATTACCGTTTTGGGGAAAAGAAAATTGCTGCTGTGTGGGAAGGACCAGACAAGTGCTTATGGTACATGTTTAGTCTTTGTATAGCAATCATACCCCTGCTGGTTAGAGTAGAACTGTCATTCTCAACACTATTAGACGCAGTGACTCCTTTTTATAACAGATATCTTACAGTGATGCTTTACTATCCTAAAATGAAATGTACAGATGATATAACATACTTAACATGGTTTCTAAGAAAATGTGGTATAGTTACCCTAACTATAAAGGGGAAGTAAAAGGAAACTAACTTATAATAAAAAATATTATAAATATGCAAGTATTTGAGCACAAGTACGCTAGAAAACAAAAAATAACAGATGTTTGCACCTATACTGTAAAAGATAGATCCAGGTATGTTTTGGCAATTCAGATACCACAAGGACCATTGACATTGATGATGTGATTTTCTGAATGGTGAAAATGAAAACTCTTGGTAAAGTTATTAACAAGAGACAGTACCCATAATGCTCAGTAATTGCATTTTTGGAAAATTCAGTGTGTGTATGTGTTGGTGTAAAAACAGGGCAAAGAAGCTCTTTGCTTACAAATAAAACAGACAAGTTCTAAGTTCAGACGATTGTAAAAAGATTTTCATTTATGTGAATATTCAGCAAGACATTTGAAAGTTTTGCAGGATAGAGTAATTCTCAATTTGATAGAACTGTCTCACACTTTGCAGGATATCTATTAATAGTATACCTGTTAGCTTCTCATAAAATGCCAGCTGTGCCCCCACAAATCTTTGTCACCACTGAAACAATATACTCACACATTTGTAATACAAAGTATCCTGGGAACAGTACTAACTCTTGTGGGAGGAAGTATGTGCCATTATGCTGTATTACAGAACACCCTGCCAAGGTTTGGTAATGAGTGAGATTAAGAATCTTAATCTTAACTCGCTTAATCTCACTTAATCTCACATAACTCACTTTTCTGTCACTGAGGCTTAAGTACACTAACAAACTCCCATCTTCTGTATATATCCATTGTTTAGTTGTAGTTAATGATCCTCCTTTGTAGGTTTCTGCTTATGGGACAGAAAGGGGAAATTTGTTAACAGCCATTGTCCAAATTTTTCCACTACTGTCTTTATGTTTTTCTTTCCTGCCCTTTATCTTCTAGGAGGAATGCAGGCCCAGGTTGGAATGCCAGGAAGTGGACCAGTGTCCATGGAGCGGGGACAAGGTAAATAAATACTAATATCCAATTAATGTGGACTAGACTTGGAAATGTTCTATATCTGCACTGGTATGGCAGCCAGAAACCACACTTGGCTATTCAAATATGAAATTAATTAAATTGGATTAAAGGGAAATTAGGTAAAATCTAAAATTCAGTTCCTCATGTACACTAGCTGCATTCTAAGTGCTCAGTAGCTGCATATGGCTAGGATACCATACTGGATATTGTAGATATAGAACATTCCTATCATTGCAGAAAATTCTGTTGGACAGCACTGTCAAGTGATTTAGAGCCCAACTCTACAAGAATTAATGATGAAGCAAATGAATTCTTTGTTTCTGTTTAACTTATATCACATTTTCCTGGTAGTTTAATGCTTCTACTCACATGTTCCCTCTCCCTCTATGGAGATCTGAGTAAGGAATTTTAGTAATGAGCATGTAACATGTGGCTAGATATGTGGAAGACTAAATTTAAACCCCAGAGAAAACTAGGGGGTGGGGAATCAAAGGTCTGTGATGCCTGCTTGGTAAGTGTATGTTATACTGTGGTAGTAACACTGGATACCACCACAGCGACAGCCACTCCAAAATCACCACGTTATTTCTCTCTGTTACTGAAGTTTGAAGAAAAAGATTACAGTGATTTGTTTGAAACCAACATCGGGAAGAGAGAGAGGGGAAAAAAAAGAACTAACAATAAAACTGAGTGCATCCTATAGGCCGCACACTTTAGTTTTCATAAACATCCTTGCAAGATAGGTGGGGGTGGCAGCACTTCAGTTTTCAGTGAAGAGCCGGAAGCTCAGAGTTCTGAGTTACTTTCTCAAGGGGACAAGGTAAGTAAATACTGGTATCTGAATAAGGTAAACTGGGCTTGGTGCACTCGTCTTCTCTTCCAGCTAATAAGTTGCAGAACTAAGATTCCAAAATCTCTGACTCTAAAATCTCTCCTCTTTCTGTCAGTCCACATTGCTTCTATTAACTTCCAAAAATGCTTTTTAATGTCTTCTATTCTAATTCATGGGCTTCCCCGGTGGCTCAGATGGTAAAGAATCTGCCTACAATGCAGAGAGAGAAAGAGAGAGAGCTGGGTTCAATTCCTGGATCAGAAAGATCCCCTGGAGGAGGAAATGACAACCCACTCCAGTATTCTTGCCTGGGAAACCCCATGGACTGAGGAGCCTGGCGGGCTGCAGTCCATGGAGTCTGCAATGAGTTGAACACAATTGAGTGACTAAGCACATATTCTTGTTCATTGTGTCCTTGTGATTAGAAAGAACTGTTTTGGATAAGTATAAGGAAGCTTAAATTACTTATTAGCATGTGGTCTATGAGTAAAACCCATTTTTGAATTATTTTTTAATTTTTTTTTTTAGCTATTCCCAATGGCTCGGGGGATCTTAATTCCCCAACCAGGGATTGAACCCAGGCCACCTCAGTAAAAGCACTGAGTCCTAACCACTGGACTGCCAGGGAATTCCCCCAAACCCTTTTTTTTTTTTTTAAGCAAAATACTAAGATAAAGATCTATGCACTGTACTCCTTGTCTGTGGTTTATATACTGATATTGGTGGCTGAAGTGACAATGCATAATCTTGTCAGGCTGTTGACAGTGGAACAAGCTTTCGTCTAAACACCTCATCTGAGCAGCCCATGCTTTTGTGCTGTTGTGCCCTACCCAGCTCCGCCACTATCAGTAGTATGTGTCACAAAGTATTTCTGCTTTGAATACTTAGAAGGAATTAGAGTTCCAGTCATACCTTTGCCTCTCCCCCAGCCATGAATAAACCAAACTTTGTTTAATACACACTTCCATAAGACATCTTCCCTCTTGATGTAGTTATCTTCACCCTTCTGGTCAAAAGTTAACAAAGGGAAATGAGTTGAGTTTTGAAGGTATATGAAGGATGTCTTCATGAAGAGATAAAATGAGACTTTGCTTCCTAGTTTTCCTTTAGTACCCAGCAGAAGAAGCAAGAATCTTTGATTTGTACCCAGTTTGTCATTCTTTTCCTGCAATCCATACTTCTTTTGAACATTTGTAAAGGTGAAAAGAGACAGTGAGATGCTTAAGAAGAGACTTCTTGCCTTCTGCTGCCTTAGTTTAGCATTGGTGCCCTTGTCATCTTATTAGTCTTTACCGGTGTCGTGGTGTTTATCAAAAACTTACATTGGCTGAGTACTTCTTGAGGAGTGATATTATCTTTCTTTATCTAAAGTTCATTCACTCTATTTCCCCATTTGATAGCAGAAATTTTTGTGCCTTAAAATATGACAGAAGTAATACTGTTCCACTTTTGTTATGGGCTTTTCCAGAATAAATCTTGCCCTCCAGATTCACTGCAATTTCTTCCATTTTTTGCTTATGAAAATATGTTTGCCTCCTTTGCCTAACTAGAGATTCAAAAGCATCTGTTTTATATTTTGTTTCTTTTTTTTCATAGTATCATAAGATTTAAGGGAAATCCTAGTAGCAGAGGTGAAAATTACAAGTGGCTGGTTATTCCTGCCCAGATAAAATCAGTGGCCCACAGGTTTTACCTTAGGAAGCAGTCTCATCAAAGCAGGACAGTTTCAGATCATATAGTTTAGGAAGATTTTGTAGCTCAAGGCAAGCTAATGACCTCTTAGCTTTTTAACTGATATTATGTATAAATCTCCAGTGTCTGTATGCTTCTGCATGTGTGTGTGCAAGTTATTTTAAGTGTCTGCTCTTTCTCCTTTTGAACTTACTGCTCACTTAGGAACTGTACAGCACTCGCCCGTGGGACCCACCGGGCCTGCATCAATTGAGCGAGTTCAAGGTACCCATTGTATCTGCGGGCTTCCTTTTGCTTGTGATGTTTAGGGTGGGACATTGAGAGGATAAGGACTGCTCGGCAGTTATCTTCATGTTTGAAACCCACAAGGGTAGTGTTTGGGGTTGTTTTTTTTTTTCCCCTCTTGGGGCCACAGGCCTAAGATTGATGTCTTCACACAGGGCAGAGAACATGGAGGATATGGGCATCTTTCTGAGGCTGTACTCCCTCCCTACTGGTGTCAGGAGGCTTGGATGGAATAGCAGTCTGTAAGGAGACAGCCGGTTCTCACAGAGCCATGGCAGTGTTCACGTATGCCAAGACCCTAACTCTTTTGTGGCTCTGATCCTTGAACTAAGATTGATTCTAAGCAAAACCAAGGGCCCAAGTTTCTTCTTCAGATTGCAGTGCTAGGCCTTGGCAGGTTGCTCCCCAGTTTGCTCTTTATAATTCCATCCATACCTCTGACCTGGCACAGATTCTGCCTATACCCTGCTTCTGTTCTTGAGCTGCAAGAGGACTCTGCTGTGGTGAGATTTCATCCACTCTACGGTGTCTGAACTACGTTGTCAGTGGTAGAGTCATTCCTTGTTGCCATATGTGTCCTTCACAGCAGTTAACTCCCCGTTTGTTTCCCTGTCAGTGCCAATGCAAGACCCCAGAGCAGCAATGCAGCGTGGGCCCTTGCCTGCCAACGTCCCAACGCCTCGAGGTCTGTTGGGAGATGCTCCAAATGACCCACGTGGAGGCACTTTACTTTCTGTAACTGGAGAGGTAGAACCTAGGTAAGCCCTGACACAGAAGAAAAAGATTGGAAGAATTAGAATATTCCCTTGCTTTGAGAACAAAGTCTTCTTATACCATTTGTGCCTGTTTGCCTATTTCAAAAGATAAATAAATATTCATGACCACTGTCCAAAACAAAGCACTTGCTGGGCAGAATTTGTAGTTGAAGTATGTCATTTTGAACTAACCATTGCTACTTCATCCTCAGGAATTAGAAATTCTAGCAGACATATCAGACTGGGGAAAAACTAATAATAGCAATAATAATGGATATTAATGGGGTTTATGCCTCTGAATCTGCTTTGAATACTTCATTGAGATTATTCCATTAAATCTACACAACAACCCTGTTGTTGATACTAACCCTGAGGTTGATACTAATATCAGTCCCATGTTACAGATGAAGAAACCAAGGCATCAAGAAGTTAAGCAAATGTGCTGAAGATCACACAACTAATACGTGATAAAGCCCAGATTTGAACCCATACAATAACCCATGTTCTTAAGCACCATACTGTGTATTCATTATATATAATGGATATCCATTAATTCCTCCTTAATTTGAGTTCCCTGACCAAATATGAAATTCTGAAATACATGGGTTTACATCTCTATAGTTTGTCTTTGACCTGTTTTGTGTTATTCTCTTAGAATTTGTAGACTGATGTTTGTATCAATTCTTTATCTAATTTTTACTTACTGATCTTCTGGTTGACACTTTTCATGTTGTTTTGTTCTCTTTTAAAATATAACATTTTTTTCTCCATCTCTAGAGGTTACCTGGGACCACCTCATCAGGGTCCGCCCATGCACCATGTCCCTGGCCATGACAGCCGTGGCCCACCCCCACATGAGATGAGGGGAGGGCCATTAACTGAACCCAGACCTCTAATGGCAGAGCCAAGAGGACCTATGATAGATCAGAGGGGTCCACCCTTGGATGGCAGAGGTGAGGGGAAACCATGTCACAAAGCTGACTGGTAGTTGTGGACTCATGATGAATGCTCTGTCTTAGGCTCCAATCTGGGATTCAGAATGCTGGGGCAGTAGAGTTGGCAAACATTTTTCAAGTTTATCTGAAAATTTGAGAAACTGAAAAGGAGAAAGCAGTCTGATGTAGCTGGGGGAGATGTGACTGGAGAAAAGAGATTTCTGTCTTTCTTTGATTATTGGTTCTTCTTGCAGTAAATGTGGGTAGCTACCGAATAGTTTTTCAACTTTTTTTTTATAGGTGGAAGAGATCCCCGAGGCATAGATGCACGAGGGATGGAGGCACGAGCCATGGAGGCTAGAGGATTAGATGCTAGAGGATTAGAAGCCCGTGCAATGGAGGCCCGTGCAATGGAGGCCCGCGCAATGGAGGCCCGTGCTATGGAGGCTCGTGCAATGGAAGTCAGAGGAATGGAGGCCAGAAGCATGGATACAAGGGGCCCAGTGCCAGGCCCAAGAGGCCCTATACCTAGTGGAATCCAAGGTCCCAGTCCAATTAATATGGGGGCTGTTGGACCCCAGGGATCCAGACAGGTATGTGTAGTGCTCTCACTTCCATGTGAAGTCTTGATCTATTTAGGAATTGGTTATTGAGGCTGATTATTACTGCTTTCTGGTTTCTGAGCTTGTTGGGGAAGATTAGGATCTCCCTTCCTTTTGTTTCTCTGTTCCTTAGGTTGTGGTGGTTTTCTGACTGCCAGGAGTATAGTCCATAAGTATAACCTTGTCCCACCATTTCAAATTCCATTCAGAACAGAGCCCCTGATTTTAATGGACAGCATGTACATCAGTAGAATCTAGGCATGGATAATTTGAAAAGCCTCCCCCAAACAATTCTAATGTATAGCCCTAAGAACTACTGCATTCAAACATATGAAGAACTATTTGTGGCCATTTATCTAATCTTAGGTTTGCAGAAATCTGTTTTAATTTACTTTCATCACATAGCCTAAAGTAAACAGTGGAGTATGAACGGCAATTTACTAATGCTCACCTTAAAAGCTGTGCAACTGAATTTTCTCTTCTTTCTCTTTATTTGGCTTTCTCCAGCTATGTGTTATGGTGGGCTATGATTATCTATGTGTTGTCATCTCCATCCTTTATACCCTTCAGGTAGTACATGTGTATCTTCTCCGTGAGTTTATTTGCTTATTTTGTTTTGGTTTTTTTTTTTTTTCTGCTAATACTTTTGTTTGCCTCTAGCTCTTCCACCTTCATATTTCTTCAGTGTGACTTCCTCCTTCCTCTATGTACTTGTGTTTCTCTTTTCTCTCCTATATGCTTCTGTGCCTTACTCCCTCTCAGGCGTGTATGTGTACATGTGTATGAGAGAGAATTGTATGGTCAGAGTGAAATGGAACATGTCAAACATTCAATTCTCTCATTTTATAGGTTTGGAAACTGAGACCCAAGAATTCAGGTGACTTATCCAAATTCACAAAACTAAAAAGTGGTAGAACAAGGAATAGAACCTATGTTGTGTCCTACTATACTACTATCTCTGTTATCTGCACATTGTATATTGTGTATATGTGTATCTGTCCCTCCTCTTTAATATGAAATGTGCATATGTTTTTTTCTGGTATGTGTAGGAAAAAACTTGGTTGCTGTTTTTCAAGTTGTACTTTTTAAAAAAATGTGTTTTGGGGCTTGATTTTTATTGTGCCCTCTATGGTCAGTAAGCCTCATAATTAAAATGGGTTTTTAATGCTTTCATTCAATTGTTCAACAAATATTTGTTGAGCACTTACTATATATCAGACAGAGCTATAGGTAGTGGAGATAGAGCAGGGTGAACAAAATAAAGTCCTGCCCCTGTAGAGTTTGCATTCTAGTAGAGAGATAAATAACAAATAACTGCACGATGTCCTTATATAATTCTACTGAGAAGTCTTTTGAGAAGGATGTCAAAAATAATGACTGGAAGACTGTTTGTCAATAATTTCTTGGTCTTTTATCTTCTAGTCCTCGGACTTGTTACTCTGCAATGTTAAATTTATCATAGTTTTCATTAATAGATTCTGGAAAGCCAATTAGATTTGAGGTAGAGAAAAATTTTATCTTAAAACTTTTATTTTTTTATTTTTATTTTATTTTATTTTCATTTATTTTTATTAGTTGGAGGCTAATTACTTTACAATATTGTAGTGGTTTTTACCATACACTGACATGAATCAGCCATGGATTTACATGTGTTCCCCATCCCTATCCCCCCTCCCACCTCCCTCCCCATCCCATCCCTCTGGGTCTTCCCAGTGCACCAGCCCTGAGCACTTGTCTCATGCATCCAACCTGGGCTGGAGATCTGTTTCACCCTAGATAGTATACTTGTTTCAATGCTGTTCTCTCAGAACATCCCACCCTCATCTTCTCCCACAGAGTCCCAAAGTCTGTTCTGTACATCTCTGTCTCTTTTTCTGTTTTGCATATAAGGTTATCGTTACCATCTTTTTAAATTCCATATATGTGTGTTAGTATACTGTACTGGTCTTTATCTTTCTGGCTTACTTCACTCTCTATAATGGGCTCTAGTTTCATCCATCTCATTAGAACTGATTCCATTGAATTCTTTTTAATGGCTGAGTAATATTCCATTGTGTATATGTACCATAGCTTCCTTATCCATTTGTCTGCTGATGGGCATCTAGGTTGCTTCCATGTCCTGGCAATTGTAAGCAGTGCTGCGATGAACATTGGGGTACACGTGTCTCTTTCAGATCTAGTTTCCTCGGTGTGTATGCCCAGGAGTGGAATTGCTGGGTCATATGGCAGTTCTATTTCCAGTTTTTAAAGGAATCTCCACACTGTTCTCCATAGAAATGAAGAACCCCAGAGTTAGTAGAAGGAAAGAAATCTTAAAAATTAGGGCAGAAATAAATGCAAAAGAAACAAAAGAGACCATAGCAAAAATCAACAAAGCCAAAAGCTGGTTTTTTGAAAAGGTAAATAAAACTGACAAACCATTAGCCAGACTCATCAAGAAACAAAGGGAGAAGAACCAAATCAACAAAATTAGAAATGAAAATGGAGAGATCACAACAGACAACTCTGAAATACAAAGGATCATAAGAGACTACTACCAGCAGCTCTATGCCAATAAAATGGACAACTTGGAAGAAATGGACAAATTCTTAGAAAAGGATAAATTTCCAAAACTGAACCAGGAAGAAATAGAAGATCTTAATAGACCTATCTTAAAACTTTTAAAAATTGTTCAGTGTGTTTTCTTATAAACAAATAATATAAAGTACATTCACTCATGTATAAAAGATAGTAAGAACCTCCTTTCCTCCCCATATCTGTCTTCCTGCGACCCCCATATCCTGTAGATAATCACACTTTGTTATAATGTATCTTTGTAGCAAATCAGAATACATACTATTTTTGCAAACATGAATATACATGTATTCTTATTTTTTCCTTCTTTCACTGTTCTGCACCTTGTTTTTTAACCTAATAGTATATCCTTAATTCATAATTTTAAATCAAATTTTGAAATTAACTTCCATCCACCTAGTTGGAAACTTGTTGATAAAGGCTTCTTTTTACTAGGGTAATTATATAACTTATTGTCTATACAGAGACAAATTTGAGGGTGCTGTCAGTAATTACTGTGAGGCAAAAGCATTAAACTGGGACTGTCTTAGTAAACCTAGATTCATGCTTACCTGTATTATTACTTGTCTGCCTAGAACAGGTTCTTCTAGAAACTTTAAATGGCTATTATTAAATGGTCAGATCACATTACAGTACCTTAAATTAGTATTAACTGAAGCCTCAAAAATGTTATTCTCATAGATATTTCAGGTCCATAACAGCTCATTAAGGTTCAGACTGGTCTCTGGATTCAGTATTGATAAAGAACTGAAAGTGATAGTATGTTAGCAATCTGTACAAAGCTGTTCTAATGCTTCATGTCTCTAGTGTCTTTGGGAACTGAGTTAATGCATGCAAATGAATGTTCCAGATAATAGAATTATTCAACCAAGTTTTTAAACTATTTTAATGAAAAATCATTTATAAAATATACTATGCTTTCTTCTTTTCTTAAACAGGATGCAAAAAAATGATTTTGATCATTTTTGATTACTCAAGGTCATCATTAAATGTACCCATTCATTATTATATATGCTATAATAGAAATCATAGTTATTTCCTGGTTTGCTTTCTGGTGTCCTTCACTGTCAGACTGTCACCTGGTTCTTCACAATGCTATTATGATATGTGCTCCTAATGGTTTAGTCACATTTCTTTTATGCTTTGCTGCTTTTCATCTACTGGGGAAGCAGGTATCATGTTTATTAACAGTTTGTGTTTAATAAGAGCAGAGATCAAATTGCCAACATCCGTTGGATTATAGAAAAAGCAAGGGAATTAAAAAATAAACATGTACTTTTGCTACAGTGACTATGCTAAAGCCTTTGACTTTGTGGATCACAACAAACTGGAAAATTCTTAGAGGTGGGAATACCAGGCCACCTTACATGTCCCCTGAGAAACCTGTATGCAGGACAAGAAACAATAGTTGGAAGCAGACATGGAACAACAGACTCGTTCCAAATTGGAAAAGGAATTATGTCAAGGCTGTTTATTGTCACCCTGCTTATTTAACGTATATGCAGGGTACATCATGTGAAATGCTGGGCTTGATGAAGCACAAGCTGGAATCAAGATTGCCAGGAGAAATATCAGCTACCTCAGATATGCAGCTGATACCACTCTAATGGCAGAAAGTGAAAAGGAACTAAAGAGCCTCTTGATGAGGTTGAAAGAGGAGAGTGAAAAAGCTGGCATAAAACTCAACATTAAAAAAACTAAGGTCATGGCATCCACTGCCATCACTTCATGGCAAATAGATGGGGAAACAATGGCAGACTTTATTTTCTTGGGCTCCAAAATCACTGCAGATGGTGACTACAGCCGTGAAATTAAAAGACGCTTGCTCCTTGGAAGAAAAGCTACGACAAACCTAGACAGCATATCAAAAAGCAGACACATCACTTTGCCAGCAAAGGTCCATATAGTCAAATCTATGGTTTTTTCTGGTAGTCATGTATGGACGTGAGAGTTGGGCCATAAAAAAGGCTGGGCACTGAAGAATTGATGCTTTTGAGTTGTGCTCAAGAAGACTGTTGAGAGTCGCTTGGAGAGCAGAGATCAAACCAGTTAGTCCTCAAGGAAATCAACCCTGAATATTCATTAGAGGGACTTATGCTGAAGCTGAAGTTCCAATTCTTTGGCCACCTGATTGCAAACAGCTAATTCATTGGAGAAAACCCTGATGACAGAAAAGATTGAGGACAAGAGGAGAAGGGGTGGCAGAGGATGAGATGGTTAGGTGGTATCACTGACTCAATGGACATGAGTTTGACCAAACTCCAGGAGATAGTGAAGGACAGGGAAGCCTGGCATGCTGCAGGTCATGGGTTCACAGCGTCACAAAGAGACGACTTAGCAACTGATCAACAACCACCACCTAAGCTCTGGGTGAATGCTTTGAGTGTGGACATAATTCCAGCATAGGGACCTTTTAACAAGTATTCTAGGTGCTCTGAGGCCTTTTCCTTGGGTTCCGGTTGTTTTCCAAAAGATTGAACCCATTGAAGATCTTAAGTACCAGTAAGAATGATATAACGGAACTTGGTTAACTCAGGTCAGTCATGTTTCTTGATCTGTATTTAGCAGAAGCATCTGCTGCATATTCTCTGAGGGAAGTTATAAAAAGCAAATGTTGGGCTGATAGTCTTTTCCCCTGAGACCTTCCTGTCTCCTTTCTGCCTCTCCCATTATGATGGTTTCTGTCTGTCTTATGGGATAGGGCCCTTTGGGATGAACCGCATTTGATTAAATTAGAAGTAGACAGTATCCCTGTGAATGTAGCTCCCCAGTGAGCCAGCATACATTATTCTACAATATGTCAGCTTTCATTTCTGTTTCCACTGAGTGATAGTTTCTCAGATGCTGTCAGTTTTCCCTGTGCTTATGTGGATGAATTTTGCTTGATTTAATAGTATCCAGTTGTGCTTTGTGGAGAAGGAAATGGCAGCCCACTCCAGTATTCTTGCCTAGAGAATCCTTTGGACCGAGAAACCTGGTGGGCTGCCATCTGTGGGATCACACAGAGTTGGACACGACTGAAGCGACTTAGCATACATGCATGCATTGGAGAAGGAAATGGCAGGCCAATCCAGTATTCTTGCCTGGAGAATCCCAGGGATAGAGGAGCCTGGTGGGCTGCTGTCTATGGGGTTGCACAGAGTCGGATATGACTGAAGTGACTTAGCAGTAGCAGTTACGCTTTGTGGTATTTGTTGATGATGCTAGTGCTGTCATAAGCAAATGTATCAACCTACTAGTTGATCTCTGGCTAAACCCTACCTTCTGTGGTTGCTAACAGTAGGAACTGATCTTCAGAGTCATTTATTTGGCTTTTTTACTCATTTCCACAATCTGATCCTTTTTTTTAAATTTTTTTTCATTTATTTATATTAGTTGGAGGCTAATTACTTTACAATATTGTAGTGGTTTTTGCCATACATTGATATGAATATACAATGGATTTACATGTGTTCCCCATCCTGAACCCCCCTCCCCCCTCCCACCTCCCTCCCCACCCCATCCCTCTGGGTCATCCTAGGGCACCAGCCCTGAGCACTTGTCTCATGCATCAAACCTGGACTGGCAATCTGTTTCACAATTGATAATATACATGTTTCAATGCTATTCTCTCAGATCATCCCACCCTCGCCTTCTCCCACAGAGTCCAAAAGTCTGTTCTATACATCTGTGTCTCTTTTTCTGTCTTGCATATAGGGTTATCATTACCATCTTTCTAAATTTCATATATATGCGTTAGTATACTGTATTGGTCTTTATCTTTCTGGCTTACTTCACTCTGTATAATGGGCTCCAGTTTCATCCACCTCATTAGAACTGATTCAAATGTATTCTTTTTAATAGCTGAGTAATATTCCATTGTGTATATGTACCACAGCTTTCTTAGATGCTGATGGGCATCTAGGTTGCTTCCATGTCCTGGCAATTGTAAACAGTACTGCAGTGAACATTGGGGTATGCATGTCTCTTTCAGTTCTAGTTTCCTCAGTGTGTATGCCCAGGGGTGGGATTGCTGGATCATATAGCAGTTCTGTTTCCAGCTTTTTAAGGAATCTGCACAATGTTCTCCATAGTGGCTGTACTACTTTGCATTCCCACCAACAGTGTAGGAGGGTTCCCTTTTCTCCACACCCTCTCCAGCATTTATTGCTTGTAGACTTTTGTATAGCAGCTGTTCTGACTGGCGTGAAATGGTACCTCATTGTGGTTTTTATTTGCACTTCTCTGATAACAAGTGATGTTGAGCATCTTTTCATGTGTTTGTTAGCCATCTGTATGTCTTCTTTGGAGAAATGTCTGTTTAGTTCTTTGGCCCATTTTTTGATTGGGTCGTTTATTTTTCTGGAATTGAGCTGCAGGAGTTGCTTGTATATTTTTGAGATTAATTCTTTGTCACTTGCTTTGTTTGCTATTATTTTCTCCCATTCTGAAGGCTGTCTTTTCACCTTGCTTATAGTTTCCTTTGTTGTGCAAAAGCTCTTAAGTTTAATTAGGTCCCATTTGTTTATTTTTGCTTTTACTTCCAATATTCTGGGAGGTGGATCATAGAGGATCCTGCTGTGATTTCTGTCAGAGAGTGTTTTGCCTGTTTTCCTCTAGGAGTTTTATAGTTTCTGGTCTTACATTTAGATCTTTAATCCATTTTGAGTTTATTTTTGTGTATGGTGTTAGAAAGTGTTCTAGTTTCATTCTTTTACAAGTGGTTGACTAGTTTTCCCAGCACCACTTGTTAAAGAGGTTGTCTTTTCTCTATTGTATACTCTTGCCTCCTTTGTCCAGAGGTACGTGGATTAATCTCTGGGCTCTCTATTTTGTTCCATTGATCTATATTTCTGTCTTTGTGCCAGTACCATACTGTCTTGATGACTGGGGCTTTGTAGTAGAGCCTGAAGTCAGGCAGGTGGATTCCTCCATGTCCATTCTTCTTTCTCAAGATTGCTTTGGCTATTCGAGGTTTTTCATATTTCCATACAAATGGTGAAATTATTTGTTCTAGTTCTGTGAAAAATACCGTTGGTAGCTCGATAGGGATTGCATTCAATCTATAGATTGCTTTGGGTAGTATACTCATTTTCACTATATTGATTCTTCCAGTCCATGAACATGGTATATTTCTCCATTTATTTGTGTCCTCTTTGATTTTTTTCACCAGTGTTTTATAGTTTTCTATATATAGGTCTTTTGTTTCTTTAGGTAGATATATTCCTAAATATTTTATTCTTTTCATTGCAATGGTGAATGGTATTGTTTCCTTAATTTCTTTTCTGTTTTCTCATTGTTAGTGTATAGGAATGCAAGGGATTTCTGTGTGTTAATTTTATAGCCTGCAACTTTAGTATATTCATTGATTCACTTTAGTAATTTTCTGGTGGAGTCTTTAGGGTTTTCTATGTAGAGGATCATGTCATCTGCAAACAGTGAGAGTTTTACTTCTTCTTTTCCTATTTGGATTCCTTTTATTTCTCTTTCTGCCCTGATTGCTGTGGCCAACACTTCCAAAACTATGTTGAATAGTAGTGGTGAGAGTGGGCACCCTTGTCTTGTTCCTGATTTCAGGGGAAATGCTTTCAATGACCTTTTTAATATGTTGTTGGATTCTGTTTGCTAGAATTTTGTTAAGGATTTTTGCATCTATGTTTATCAGTGATTTGGCCTGTAGTTTTCTTTTTTTGTGGCATCTTTGTGTGGTTTTGGTATTAGGGTGATGGTGGCCCCATAGAATGAGTTTGGAAATTTACCCTCATCTGCAATTTTATGGAAGAGTTAGAGTAAGGTAGATGTTAGCTCTTCTCTAAATTTTGGTAGAAGTCAGCTGTGAAGCCATCGGAGAATTCAAAAGCTTTACAGACAAGCAAAAGTTGAGAGAATTCAGCACCACCAAACCAGCTCTTCAACAAATGCTAAAGGATCTTCTCTAGACAGGAAACACAGAAAGGTTGTATAAATGCAAACGCAAAACAACAAAGCAAATGGCAACGGGACCATACTTATCAATAATTACCTTAAATGTAAATCGGTTGAATGCCCCAACCAAAAGACAAAGACTGGCTGAATGGATACAAAAGCAAAACCCCTATACTTGATGTCTACAAGAGACCCACCTCAAAACGAGGACACATACAGACTGAAAGTGAAGGGCTGGAAAAAAATATTTCACACAAAGAGAGACCAAAGGAAAGCAGGAGTCGCAATACTCATATCAGATAAAATAGACTTTAAAATAAAAGCTGTGAAAAGAGACAAAGGACACTACATAATGATCAAAGGATCAATCCAAGAAGAAGATATAGCAATTATAAATATATATGCACCCAACATAGGAGCACCACAATATGTAAGGCAAATACTAACAAGTATGAAAGGGGAAATTAACAATAACACTGTAATAGTGGGAGACTTTAATACCCCACTCACACCTATGGATAGATCAACTGAACAGAAAATTAACAAGGAAACACAGACTTTATTTATTTATTTTTTTTTTAATTTTTATTAGTTGGAGGCTAATTACTTTACATCATTACAGTAGTCTTTGTTATACATTGATATGAATTAGCCATGGATTTACATGTACTCCCCATCCCAGTCCCCCCTCCCACCTCCCTCTCCACCCGATCCCTCTGGGTCTTCCCAGTGCACCAGGCCCTAGCACCTGTCTCATGTACCCAACCTGAGCTGGTTATCCGTTTCACCCTAGATAATATACATGTTTCAATGCTGTTCTCCTGAAACATCCCACCCTCGCCTTCTCCCAGAGTCCACAAGTCTGTTCCATACATCTGAGTCTCTTTTTTCTGTTTTGCATATAGGGTTATCGTTACCATCTTTCTAAAGTCCATATATATGTGTTAGTATACTGTAATGGTCTTTATCTTTCTGGCTTACTTCGCTCTGTATAATGGGCTCCAGTTTCATCCATCTCATTAGAACTGATTCAAATGAATTCTTTTTAATGGCTGAGTAATATTCCATGGTGTATATGTACCACAGCTTCCTCATCCATTCGTCTGCTGATGGGCATCTGGGTTGCTTCCATGTCCTGGCTATTATAAACAGTGCTGCGATGAACATTGGGGTGCACGTGTCTCTTTCAGATCTGGTTTCCTTGGGAAACACAGACTTTAAATGACACAGTGGACCAGCTAGACCTAATTGATATCTATAGGACATTTCACCCCAAAACAGTCAATTTCACCTTTTTCTCAAGTGCACACGGAACCTTCTCCAGAATAGATCACATCCTGGGCCATATATCTAGCCTTAGTAAATTCAAAAAAATTGAAATGATTCCAGTCATCTTTTCTGACCACAATGCAGTAAGTTTAGATCTCAATTTAAGGGAAAAAAAACTATTAAAAATTCCAACATATGGAGGCTAAATAACACACTTCTGAATAACCAACAAATCATAGAAGAAATCAAAAAAGAAATCAAAACATGCATAGAAACAAATGAAAATGAAAACACAACAACCCAAAACCTATGGGACACTGTAAAAGCAGTGCTAAGGGGAAGGTTCATAGCAAATCAAGAAACAAGAAAAAAGTCAAATAAATAACCTAACTCCATACCTAAAGCAACTAGAGAAGGAAGAAATGAAGAACCCCAGGGTTAGTAGAAGGAAAGAAATCTTAAAAATTAGGGCAGAAATAAATGCAAAAGAAACTAAAGAGACCATAGCAAAAATCAATAAAACCAAAAGCTGGTTCTTTGAGAAGGTAAATAAAATTGACAAACCATTCGCCAGACTCATCAAGAACCAAAGGGAGAAGAATCAAATCAACAAAATTAGAAATGAAAATGGAGAGATCACAACAGAGAACACAGAAATACAAAGGATCATAAGAGACTACTACCAGTAGCTCTATACCAATAAAATGGACAACTTGGAAGAAATGCACAAATTCTTAGAAAAGGATAACTTTCCGAAACTGAACCAGGAAGAAATAGAAGATCTTAACAGATCCATCACAAGCATGGAAATCGAAACTATAATCAGAAATCTTCCAGCAAACAAAAGCCCAGGACCAGATGGGTTCACAGCTGATCCTATTTTTTCACGTTGCTAATATTACTGGATTCTGGTAACCTAAATGAGAAGTACCGAAAATCTCTCCTTGTCTCTGTGCACATAGGTCCCAGTCATGCAGGGAGCAGGCATGCAGGGAGGAAGCATGCAGGGTGGAGGCCAGCCTGGTGGCTTTAGTCCTGGCCAGAGCCAAGTCACTCCACAGGACCATGAGAAGGTAAGTAATGTTGTCCAGCTGCCTCCATTTGCACAAATCTTTTGCAGTCCTCTTTCATAGTCACCATGTGGAGGTCCCGGGTCTTCAGAGTCCCTTTGGAAGTGATGCTTATATTCTTAGAATGCTTTATGATCTTGTTACCTGAAAATCTGTGGGTCAGGTGATAAAATTCTTAAATGGCTATACATCAGTGGTAGCTTGTCTTAACTTTTCAGACTCATGTGCCAATAGATATTTTGTTTGCAGGCCTGATTGACCTGGAAATCCAAATCCCTTTTTTCCTCCCTTTTATACTTTATCCCTAAAGATGATAGCAGATTCCCCACAAGCGTATCTTTCTGTTTCTATATTTGGCCATTGTAGGGAGCTCAAAGCTTGTGAAAAGGAGCAACTTTCAAAGCTCCTTTCAAAGGATTTAATCCTTTCAAAGGATTAAAAACTGTAGACTTCCCAGGGGTTACCAATACCATCTTCATCTGTAAGAATTTGGGGTTCATGAAGGTGTCTGCTTTGGATCTTCTAATTTTAGGCATTGTACCTGTGCTTTTCATTTTGCCTCTTCTCACCAGCTGGTTTTGGTTTTTTCTTTGGTTTGATTTGACTTTTTAAATTTTTTTTGGCTTTCTGTTTTCCGTATGTGAACTGTCCTTCCATCTTGGACAGAAGCTGGTGGTATTTTTTTAGCCACCATCGTTAAAACTCATTATGTTTTTTTTTTCCTCTGCACAGGCTGCTTTGATCATGCAGGTTCTTCAACTAACTGCAGACCAGATCGCCATGCTGCCTCCTGAGCAGAGGCAGAGTATCCTGATCTTAAAGGAACAAATACAGAAATCTACTGGAGCTCCTTAAAGGTGAGCAGACTTACTGTGCCTGAGTCAGACAAGCTCCTTGTGCATTTGGGGTATGTACTTTTCAAGCTTAACCAACAAGAGTCTCTTGATCTAAAGACTACCCGAGTTCTGTACCCCTCTTGACTAGACCCCTCACTCTTCAGTAACTCAGTCCCTGTCATGGTAGGGGAAGGTGATAGGCATTTGTTCAATTGTTGATTGTAATCTCATGTAACCTTTTTTTCCCTAAAACTTGCAACAGTGACATATGATCAATTTAACCAAATTAATCAAATACAGAAATGTAGAAAGTTCAGGGTAAAAGCTCTGGTTTCTCAGTCTCATTCCAAAGACATAACTGCTAAATATAGTTTTGTATGTATTCTTCCAGAATCAGTTATTATTTTATTCCCAACTATCCCATCAAAGTGAAAATACAAACAATTTCAATAAAATATATAAACATTTTAGTTTCAAGTATTTATTTTGCATTGAATATTTTGAGGTTAAACTGTTATAGCACATAATTTAAGGTAGTGAATGTCCACCATCACCATCAGTCCCCGTACATTTTAGAGGTTGCTGTACACTACTGCCCTTGGTTTTCTTGCTCATCAGTCAGATAGAAAGGAACATAATCATGTGACCTAACCTGATGACATGTATAGGGTTTTTAACAAAATTTTTCCCCAACATCTTGTATTTCATAAACAATTTTGCTTTAACAGTGGTCTCTTTACACTAACTAGCAGTCTTTACTAAAATATATTATATTTTAATCTATATTTGTAATATTGTTAAAACTTTCAAACTGTAAATGTGCATTATATCTGTATCTAGACATTAAATTGACTGAACTTTAATGGGAAGCTGTCATAGATGGATGGCACTAGACTTACAGTGTGACTAGAACTTTTAGTCCAGATACCCAAGGCATTCTATTTTCTTTAGTGAAAGTATAGACTGCCTATTATAGTTAGAGGAATAGATTTTTAAAAACTATTCCTCTCTTTTACTTTTTCTAATCCATTTATGCCAGAAAAGGTATCCCCTAGAATGTGAGAAAATTATGTTTTGGGTAAACAATGTTTCTGAAATTTCTCTCCTTGTGTATTCTTGCTTATAAGGTACCTCATTTCAAAGCCTTGCACATAAACCACAGAGCAGGGGTTTTTGTTTGTTTTATCTTTTATTTTGAAATAATTAGAAATTCACAGGAAGTTGGGAAAATAGTACAGAGAGACTCATGCACCTTTCCCTTAGCTTCCCACAATGATAAAATTTTGGGAATCTATTGTACACAATACTTTTTGGTTTATAGCACAAAAGGAAGAAATGTACATTGGTACATTACTCTTAACTAGACTACAGACCTTATTCACCTTTTATCTCTTTTAAACCTCCACTAATATGTACTTGTGGTACATGTAGTTCTTTGCAGTTTTCCACTGGGAAGGTTTTAATGTGTATTTGCTGGTATTGGTGCATACTGTAGCCAAGGTTGGCTCTCCCTCCATCCTATACCTTACTGGTTGTGATCCAGCTCTGCTATCACTGACAGGCTTATGTACCATTACCATTAGGTCAGTGGTTCTCAGCCAGAGGTGGTTTTGCCCCCTACACGATACTTAGAAATGTCTGGAGACGTTTTTGGTTATCACAGCTTTAGTGGGTATGGTGTGCTACTGGCTTTCAGTGGGTAGGGACCAGAGATACTGCTAAACCTCCTGTAATGCTCAGGACACCCTCTGATAACAAACAGTTATCTGGCCCCAGATGTCAGTAGTGCTTAGGTTGAGAAACTCCACTGTAAGAGATGATTATTTTGGGGAAGCAGGAGGCAGACGCCTTAGGAATCTGTCCCTGGTGATTTGTTCTTATGCATAGCCTCCTTCCCCTACCTTTAAATTCTTTTCTTCCTGATGTTTGGGGAAGAGAACTTTGTCTCCACTTGTAATGGCTTTCTCCCAACTTTTCCTTACAGGTTTTCAAAAATACCTGGCAACAGATATGGAAATTAATTCCATAACTTTGTTGAAATGTTGCAAAAAGATGACTTCTGCATCCTAACCCTTGAATGATTCAAATTGGTGCCAGGTGGAGGACTCCTATCACCTTCTCTCAGAACAAAATCAGATCATTCTGTTGTCTTAGTTTGTATATTTTCTTTGACTTGAAATAAAGTTTGAACACAATTTTAGTATACTGCAAATTGATATGCATAACCTTTTTGCTTTTAAAAGGCTGAACTCCAAGGGTGAAACCTCACATGTGTTTTCTACCCTTACTGCAATATTGTACTTTAATGTTGCATAGCTGTTTTTCCTTTTAAGTTAACCATTTATTCTTCTTAATGATATTTGAGGATTTCTCAGAAGCAGGGTTTTCTGGAACTTAGTTCTTGCTTAGTTTACTTCCAACAAGAATAATAATATTTGACCTTTGAGAACATGCTAGAGCTTCTGAGTCTACTCAGAAAATAGCATGTGCTTAGAGCTGTAAAATGGTCAGAAGGCCAGCAAAGCAAAGAGCCTACATAGAAGAGCAGCGTATTTAGTTTAGAAAAATCCAAATATCAAAATGCATTTTTTAGTCAGTACCAGGAAGGGGACAACAGAGGATGAGATGGTTGGATGGCATCACCAGTTCAGTGGGCATGAATTTGAGTAAACTCTGGGAGTTGGTGATGGACGGGGAGGCCTGGCATGCTGCAGTCCATGGGGTCACAAAGTCGGACAAGACTGAGTGACTGAACTGAAATGAACTAAAGTCTATTCACATACATAGTTCAGAGTTAAGGACGATGTATGATCACTGGTTTTAATGTGTCAGCAACACAAGAGACTGTTGACATTTCTTGTTCTAAAACTCTTCAGTCTGGGTAGTTTTTTTAAAAGCTTAGAAAGCCACTAATTTTTCCCATGTTCAAGATGAAATAAACACTGAACAGAAATCAAACAATTCATTTCATCTTGCCTTCTAAATAATTACTAATCTGCAGCCCTACCCAGTAACCAAATTTATTCTGGGAAATTAAAACATAGAAATTCTAAAATTTTTACATTTACATTTTTCTCATTTATTTCAAAAGGACCAAATTTATAAGCAGTCAGATTGCCCATTAGGTCTGACCCTGCCTGCCTCCTTTCAAATGGGTTATGAACACAATCAGTGCCACTGGCTATAACCTACAGCTCTTTCAGCCTAGTATTCTCTCTCCTAGTGGCATTAAGGAGAAACATGATTTATCTCCATCAGGCCAACCTCAAGAGGTTAAGAGGTGCCTTAATAATTAGTGAAGTTCCACTGGAACTACTCCTCAGTCTATTTATATTCTCAAAGTCCTAGCCTCTGCGTTAGGATTATGGTCAAGTGAATTAAAAGCCTGCCATAGGTGTGGAGAATGTAATAGCATATTGCTTACATGTCAAGCAAAAGAATGCAAAGATAATCAAAATTATGAGGGACATTAAAATTGAGAAATTTTCTGCTCATATATAAGCATTTACTACAACAAAAGTTTGCTGAGAAAAGTACTTGATAATTGCAACCTAGGAAGAAAAACTTGCTCAAAACAGCTGAGAAGCTTTCTAGGTAGCCTGTTCATGCCTAATTTGGGCTTAGCTGTATGTATGTATGTAGGATTTATTATTATCATTACCTTTTCTGCCAGCTTCCATGAACATTCTAGGCCTTGATATGTTTATTTTAGCAGCAGTCATGTCTTGAAGTGTCAACATATTGAGACGTCAAGACTGAGAGTACAGCCTTTCTCCTTAGGAACTCATTATAATAAGTTTTAAGGAACACTAAGATTCCAAATCAGACTCATTGGAGATCAAGTTATAATTTGGTCAGCAGTTGTCTAATAGGAACCAAATCATCAAGGTAGCAGTGTGCATGTTCCTAAACCCTTATTAAATTTAAATTAGCTAAAATCCAGGAAATTAGTAACAGCAGGGGTATCCCAATCTATTCTCTCAGAAACGTCCATTAGTACTTGTTCTTGATGTCCAGTTAATACATGAAACACAGTTAGCTACCATGAGTTCATGACCTTCCTTTATTTTGTTCAGACTAGTGACTGAAAAAAATCAGTTTTTCTAATCCTTCAAGTCTTGTAGGTTTCTGGACATTTAGAAGCAATCATTCATTTTTGGTCACAGTGGTAGAGAGATAGGTGCGCTAATGTTAATTCAGTAGAAACATTCTTGCAAATCTTATGATTTGAATTGTCTTTGAGCACAACGCAATGTGTGTTATTTTTCCTCTTTTAAGGGCCCCAGTCTTCTTTCCGTCTACTGATTCACTGTGACTACTGACACTCCAGAGCCAGGTGGATGGAAGAAATAAAAGCATTTTGATAGGAGAAAGAAAAGGCATTTTGCTTATATTACTGAACGATTCCTTAATAGGTACATAGGAGCCAAAGAAATGTTGTCAAAATTTTAAATTATCTTTTTAAGACATTAATAACTCCCCTTGATTAAGATGGTAATAAAGAGTCCTTCTTGACTAAATAATCCTCCTAAGATGGAGTTCAGGTTTTCACAATTATTTCCAGCAGAACAAGGCAAGCTAATGACAACATAGCTGACTCTCAATTATGATACAATTTCAGTTACGATTAGCGTACTTTAAAGATAATCTTTCCTAAATGGAGAGCCTAGATAAAGTAACAAAAGATTTATTCATTAAACAGAGGAAAATCTTTCATTTTTTGATAAGCAAAAATAAGTAAAGCATAAGTTGCCATTCACACTGGATAAGACCATGTTTAACAGAATGTACATACTGTTATATAGGGATTGAGTTCTTGATAATTTTATATTTGTTTTACTATTTATGTTTATTATATTTTGTCATTAATTCTTTAATAAATTTTTATTTGAAAAAAAATCACCTTAGAAATTTTCTTGGTGGGTAGGAGGACTAGGAGAATGACCCAGAGTCCAGGATATGGCTAACACTTGGAATCAACAAAATCACCCGAGGTTAAATTATGTAACTGTCAACTGCATCTGCTATCAGGCCTTGCTGCAATTAGGGCATTCCAGAAGGATTTACAGTGATTTTCAAAGAAAGAATCCATGGGCTTTACAATTATGATAACTTCCGAAGTTCTTGGGTCCATGAAGCTCAGTGATGACTAAGTTGAATCCAATCAAAAAAGAGATCCAGGGACTCGAGGCTTGAAAGAAACATGTTACTGTCTTTAAGTGGTTACCTCAACCTGACCAAATCAAGTAAATTGTTGAAGATGAAGAGATTTAAATGCAGATTACTATCCTTATTCCTGTAACTCAGAAATTTTCTTTGTTGAAGTAGAATTGAACCTTCCTAGGATCCAGGCTGGAGTACTGGTGACAGCATTTGCTCAGGCTCTTTGCCAAAGTCTGAGGACCACATAGGAAGACTCCCACCGCCGACCTGCAAGAATAGAATGGTAGCCAGAACTAGAAGGCAGCAAAGGCTGCTGGTGGTTTGTGGGAATGTTTTCTACCTCTGCTATGCCTCTCCTCCCAACAACCTTACATAGAAATTAAGTTACTGACGGTCTCACGTTCTTCATGTTCATCTCACCTTTTCTGTTTGCAATCCCCAATATGCTCCCAGCCCTTAACCCTCTCAGTACTCAACCTTGCCTATTCTACTGAGCACACTCATAGGATATGAAGAGCAGTGTACTATGAACTACTAGACTCTAAAGCCAGGCTGTCTAGGTTCTAATCCCTGTTCTGACATTTGTCTCAGCTGTATGACTTTAGGCAAGTTTCTTAATCTCTCTTTCACCATGCCCCCCCAACCCTGTAAAGTGGGGATAAAAATAGTACCTAGCTCATAGTCTTGTTTGGAGGTTTAAACAAAAACAACATGTGTAAAGCAATTAGAAAAATGCCTGGTACATAGCAACTGCCATTAAAGCCATCCAGTGTTTTTTCACATTGAAGAGGTAGTGATTCTTCCTGCCAAAGATACTCTTTCTAACTAGGCTCTGGGCCTCACTCTCCTTCCTTCCCTTATATCTTCTTCTCCCCTCTTTTATTTGAAATGTAATTCCCATGATATAACATTCAGCCTTTTAGAGTGTGCAGGTGGTGCTTTTTAGTATAACCACCAAGTTGCACAAAATCTGAGAATATTTTCATCTCAAAAAACCCATACACATTAGCAGTCACTTGCCATTTTCTGCCAACCGCCCCCACCCCTGCCCTAGATAATCAAATCTACTTCCTGTCTCTAGATTTGCCTAATCTGGAATCATATGATATGTGGCCTTTTGTGTTGGATTTCTTGCACTTACCATACTATTTTCAAGGTTCATCCATGTTGTAGCATATAACAGTACTTCATTTCTTTTTACAACTAAATGATATTCCATTGTGTGAATATATCACATTTTGTTTATCCATTCATCTGTTGATGGACACTTTTGTTTCCACACTTTTAGGCTACTTTACATACATTCATACACAAGTTTGTGTGTGGACATATGTTTTCATTTCTTTTGGGTATATACTTAGGAGTCAAAATGCTGGGTCATGTGGTGATGGAATTTAACATTTTGAGGAAAGGCCAGAGCTTTCCCAAAGTGGTGCACAGTTTCACATTCCCATAAACAATGTGGGAGAAGCCCGTTTTGCATGTTTATTTTGCATGTTTAGTTTATTTCTATCTACTGGCTCCTGATCTGTCTATAAATATGGTTAGATCATCCTTAAACTAAATAAGCATTTGCTGGACCCTGCCTTCCTCCAACACTGTTGACAGCACTCCTCTAATACATCCTCTCTTGGCTTCTGTGACACTGCTTCTCCACACTCCTACTTCTTCCCTGGCTCATCTTTCTTCTTTCCCACATAATATAAGTATTCCTTAACTATGGTCAACCTGAAACAATAATTAACAGAATCTCTTTCGTTTATATGCTGCTTTCCAGTTTACAGGGCATTTTATATATAATGTCTTGCTTATTATTCATGACAATCCGGCAAGTGAGTAGAGCAGGCACTTACTCATATAAACCCCATTTACAGATGAGGAATCTGAAAATTAGAGGGTTTTCTTTCTAGCTCAAGGTTCCAGAACTGGAAGGTGTCAGGAATTTATCTAATACAATCAGCTTAATCTCTTTCCCATCTTAATGGCTGATTTTATGACTGATTTTCATGTTCCAGCATGTCTCAGAACCCCTCAGAAAACTGAGGTCAGGTCATCAGCTATTTAGTTTTGTGCTCAGTCATGTCTGACTCTTTGTAACCTCATGGACTGTAGCCTGCCAGACTCCTCTGTCTATGGGATTCTCCAGGTAAGAATACTGGAGTGGGTTTCCATGCCCTGCTCTAGGAGATCTTCCTGACCAGGAATTGAACCCACATCTCCTGCTGCTCCTGCCTTGCAGGTGATTTCTTTGCTACTGAGCCACTGGAGAAGCCCATATATATAGTGGTGTGTACCTGTTAATCCCATACTCCCAATTTATTCCTCCCCCTCCTCTTTCCCCTTTGATAGCCATAAGTTTGTTTTTTGTCTTTGAGTCCATTTCTGTTTTATAAATAAGTTCATTTGTACCATATATTTTAGATTCCACATATAAGTGATATATCTTTGTCTGACTTACTTTGCTTAGTATGGTAATCTCTAGGTCCCTCCATGTTGCTGCAAATGGCATTATCTGAGTAGTATTCCATTGTGTGTGAATATGTGTATCACACCCTCTTTATCCATTCATCTGTCAATAGATATTTAGGTTGCTTTCATGTCTTGACTATTGTGAATAGTGCTGTTATGAACATTGGGATGGCATGTATATTTGCAAATTAGACTTTTCTCTGGATATATGCCACAGAGTGGGATTGCTGAATCATATGGCAACTCTAGTTTTTTAAAGAGACCTCCATACTGCTTTCCATAGTGGCTTAACTAATTTATATTCCCACTACTACTGTCAGAGGATTTACTTTTCTTCATACCCTCTCCAGCATTTGCTACTTGTAGACATTTTGATGATGGCCATTCTGACTAGTGTGGAGTGATACTTCATTTTTAGTTTTGATTTGCATTCCTCTAATAATTAGCAATGCTGAGAATCTTTTCATGTGCTTGTTGGTCACCTATATGCCTTCTCTGCAGAAATGGCTATTGAGATCTTCTGCCCATTTTTTAATAGAGTTGGGTTTTTTTTTTTATATTGAGTTGTATAAGTTGTCTGTATATTTTGAAAAGTAAGCCCTTGACAGTTGCACTGCTTGGAAATATTTTCTCCCAGTCTGTAGGTTGTCTTTTCATTTTGTTTATGGTTTCCTTTGCTGTGCAAAAGCTTTGAAGTTTGATATGATCCTATTTTTTAATTTTTGCTTTTATTTCTTTTGCCTTGGGAACCTGATCTAAGAAAATATTACTATGATTTATGTCCAAGAATGTTTTACCTAGGTTCTCTTCTAAGAGTTTTATGGTATCATGTTTTACATTTAAGTCTTTAAGCCATTTTGAATTTATTTTTGTGTATAGTATGAGGGAGCATTCTAACTTCATTGATTTACCTGAGGCTGTCCAGCTTTCCCAACACCATTTGCTGAAAAGACTGTCTTTTTTTCCATTGTATATTCTTGCTTCCTTTGTCAAAAATTAACTGGCCCTAAGTGTGTGGGTTTATTTCTGGGCTCTCTGTTCTGTCCCATTGATCTATATGTTTGTGCCAATGCCAAGATGTTTAGATTACTGTAGCTTTGTAGTATTGTCTAAAGTCTGGGACAGTTATGCCTCCAACTTTGTTATTTTTCTTCAGAACTGCTTTGGCCCAAAATAGTGCATTTGAGTGGTTCTAGTTCTCTCTTTTATTTGGTAATACAGCCAGAACTGAGTTTCTTTGCCTCATTGTTCGAATGCAGGTGGTGACAACAAACGTCTTCTCCCTATTTGGCTGAAATCTCAGATGAAATTTCCTCACTTTTAAGCAAGAATCTAAGATTGGTGCAAATAGTTTTGGCCCCAGAGATCTTTTCCCAAGAGTGTTCAACATGCTGTAATAATTTTCCTAAACCTAATTCTGCAAAATCAACCAACTAGAGGAGAATACACTTACTTGGGGTGAGCGGTAGCTATTGTAGAGAACTCATTGTCCCACATAGGTCTCCCAAAGAAGGTTTTCTGTTTCAGACCTGTCAGGATGTCATTGGCCTTATCAAAGTTTAGTGCTGCATGACCAGCCTGGAGTTGGAGAAATAGGAAGTTAGAAAAAGCAGGTCCTGATAGCTGCCCTTCCTTCAGCCACTTTTAAACTTGAGTGTGAAGGTGAGAGCAGGTAGGAAATCGTAAGATATGATTATTTCTGCTCAGCATGCATTATGTTTTATCTGACCTTTGTCTTAGGGAATTAGTGTGTTTGTTTGAACTCACAAAGCTGCTGTCCCATCCGGTGAGGAAGAGACGGTAGTTTAGAAAACCCACTTTGCCTAATTCCTCCATCTCCTGTTCCAGGGCAGCCAATAGGTCATTGAACCAAGCAAAAGCACCCATCTCCCTGCAGATCCAGTAGAAATAGATCTGGAATCAGCAAAAGAGAATATAGCCTTAAGTGCCTCTTACAATGTGCACTATGATGACATGATTATGCATATATACACTATATTTGTTGATCAAGTCTAAGAGTGACCTGGAAAAAATCACTTCTACAGAGCTGCTGACCTCAAGTGGCATTAATGTCCAGAGTCCTGACAACTTTCCTTATGGAAAGAGCTCAAACATCAGCTTCATTTCAGGTGCTCCAGTTGACAATGAAGACCCAGTTCTTATGGCAAGTCTGCAGGAGTGGATGCCTTGTCTAGGAGAAGTAATCACTCACTCTCGTAACTCCAGGGAGAGGTTACTCTCTTACTAATTGTAAAGAGCTTAGCCCATGAAAACTGTGGACCTGTCAGGCTCAGACCAGATGAAAAATGGTACTTGGGAGTGTACCTTTTGTGTTTCGAGGTTGTGATCTGCATGCTGAAATTTGTACCAGATGGATTTCAAGATAGAAGCAAAGGGTGTAACCCCAATTCCTGCTCCAACCAACACAGCCACTTCATACTGGAAAACATCCTCACTGACAGTGCCAAAAGGTCCATCCACCTGGATCCTGGCAGAAGGCAAAAGAAAATGGGCAAAAGTGAAGTCTCACCTCTACCTGCAACCTCAAACGTCCTCCCAGAGGCATAACTGTTCCACAGCTCACTGTTGCTTGTTTATTTTAATCATATTCCATTTTACCAGACTTAAGGTTCAGTGAGGAATTATTTCTCTTTTCTGCCTGTTTGTGTTCTGGTCTGGATCTCTACTGCTCTTAACGACCTACCTGGGAACTGACGAATACTGTTGTTCAAAAGTCCTTATGAGATTTTCTGTCCAGTCCCCCACTGCTCGGATATGAATGGAGAAGAAGTCTTCCTCTGGAGCGGAGGTCAGGGTAAAGGGATGCCACTCCAGGTAAGAGATTGAGGGGCAATTAACAAAAATATACTGTCCCACTTCCATGCTGAAGCCATGCTTGTGCATCTGTAATTCCAAAACTTTGGATGGGTGCATGACAACCTATGAACGAAGCACAGAGGTCAAGAGAGGCAAATTCAAATGGTGACAGGGGCAAGCAAATAAAGTAAATGAGTAAAGCTGGAGGGCTGCTGATGACAGTAAATTGCAAACAGAAATCCTTTCTGAAAGGGGCAGCAATTACCAAGTCCATACAATGGTTGCACTGTGGAGCAGAGATTCAGCATTATCAGGTTGCTTGATTCTTCAAGAGTCTAGAAATGCTAGTTTTAAATTGAAGCATAGTTGATTTACAATATTGTGTTAGTTTCAGGTGTACAGCAAAGTGATTCAGTTACTATTTTCAGATTAAATTCCATTCTATCTTGTTACAAAATATTGAATATAATTCCCTGTGCTATAACTGGATAAGTTGGAAAACCAACAAGAAATAACATTTTTTGATGTGAAAGCCTCCATCCAGGTTTCTATATGTTAGCGACCAATTCGACTTTCTAAACAATCAGTGTTTGGGCCAAACAAAATATGTCTGTGGGCTAGATTGTTGTTGTTATTGTAGTTCATTTGCTTAGTCATGTCCAATATTTTGCAACCCTGTGGACGTGCCAGGATTCCCTGTCCTCCATCATCTCCTAGAGTTTGCCCAAACTAATGTCCATTGAGTCGGTGATGCTATCCAACCATCTCATCCTATGTCATCCCCTTCTCCTCCTGCCCTCAATCTTTTCCCAGCATCAGGGTCTTTTCCAGTAAGTCAGCTCTCCGTATCAGGTGGCCAAAGTGTTAGAGAAGGGAATGGCTACCCACTCTAGTATTCTTGCCTGGTGAATCCCATGGACAGAGGAGCCTGACGGGCTACAGAGATATGGTGTATACTGCCTGTTAGCAACTTCTGACATAGACCCATGCTGATGATTTCTGCCAAGCCTCTCCAGTTCTGTCCAGCACCAGAGGAACTCAAATATATTGCCCTCAAGTTGCTTTTTATTTCTGTGAAGGTGACAACATGGCAATTTATTTCTATAATCAGGAAGAACAGAACTCTTAGCACAGCAAGAAGAAAGTGCATATTCTTTACCTTGGTAATCACAACCTTCTGCTGAGAGCGGTAAAATCGGAGGATCCTTTCAAAGATGTAAAGAATGCCTGGTGCAAGGATCCATTTCCAAGACTGCACACAGAGACAATAAAAAGTGAGGTTACACACTAATCTCTTCTCTAGGATTTATTTGTGTAGCAGTTCATTCCTTAATTCAATAAATAAATATTTTTGAGTGATGTGTATCATTATTAAGCCACTAATTTCACCAAAACTTGAAGACGGAAATGGAAAGGAGTAATCCACAACAGTTTTATTAACCTGTTACTCATAAAGCAGATCATTTTCTGAAATTTTACAGGTCTCACCAGGAAACAAGAGAAAAGCACAAAAATAAACTACATGGTAATAATATACATTTTTAAGTTATATTTAAAGTTTAATTTTAAGAATCTAAGGCTGGGACTCCCCTGGCAGTCCACTGGTTGGGACTTCACCTTCCAATGCAGGAGGCATGATTTCGATCCCTGGTCAAGGAGCAAAGATCCTGCATGCCTCTCAGTCAAAAAACCAAAACATGAAACAGAAGCAATGTTGTAAAGATTAAAAAAAAAGTTAAGACTCTTTTCCAGGACAACTTGTCCAACCTGAAAAGCCAACAAAGAAGGTTGATGTGAAGTAGAAGCGGATGATTAAAAACAAGGCAAACAAAAAAGTGTGTGGCTCACACTATTGATAACAGCAATATATAAAACTTGGTATTTATTTATCACCTCTTTTCTCAGGTGCTCAAAACATCTAACATACTAATACACTTTTTATCTTGTGTACTTAAAAAAAAGCCTTTCTATCCCTCAGATCTTCTCAAAGGCAGCAGGTTGCTTCCATACCCACAGGGGCTCCTAAAAATACATTTCCTAGCAATGCTAAGTCATGTTCTTTTTTGCACAATTGCTCAATCACAATACATTGGAACTCTGTGGAAAGAGATTTCTTATGCTGTTTCAGGCAAGATACTTCAGTGTGTATCTCTGGGGAAAAAAGAGGCAGAGACAGGGCCAGTAAACCTGAAAAGGGGCATATTACAATTTGATACTACCTCTTATTTGGGAAAAAAAATCCCCAGATGATTCAGAAGACATGAAAAAATATATTTAAGAAGTGGCTAGTCACCAATGGTAGGGGGGAATGTTAGCTTTGAAAGTAATCAGAGAAAATTAATATTAAAATAGCATATTAGCCTCTCAAATTGGAAAACAGCTTTAAACAATGATGCCCACCATTAACTGGGATGCAGAGAAATAGATGTGCATCATTCACATGTGTACCTGGGAAGTACAAATAAATAGCATCTTCCCAAAGAGAAATTTGGCAACACATCTAACAGCCTTGAAAGCATTCCTTCTCTTTGACACAGGAATTTTACTCCTAGGAAATGGAGCATCAAGGAATAATTAAGGCATGCACAAAGTACATGAGTATAGTCATGACTATTTATTAAGGGAAAAAAAATGATAAAAATGGCATATTATACAGATTTTTTTGGAGACCAAACTGTCTTGTCTTTATTTTATTTATTTTTGTATTGAGATATAATTGACATATAACATTAGCTTTATGTGTACAACATAATGATTCAATATTTGTAAATATTGCAAAATGATCACCACAGTACATCTAGTTAACCTTCTGCACCATGCATGGTTACAAAAAAATTTTTTTCCTGTGATGAGAAAAGTCTAAGATTCACTTTCTTGGTACCTTTCAAATATCCTGTTAGTATTATTAATTATAGTCACCATGTACATCAAGTCCTCAGAACTTATTTCATAACTGGAAGTTTGTACCTTTTCACTACTTTCACCCATTTAGCCTACTCCCCAACCCCTGCCTCTGATAACCACCAGTCTGTTCTCTGTATTCTATGAGCTTCTTTTTTCCTTTTTTTTAAAACTACAGTCCTGAGAAAAACTATTAAAAATTCCAATATGTGGAGGCTGAACAACACGCTGCTGAATAACCAAAAAATCACAGAAGAAATCAAAAAAGAAATAAAAATATGCATAGAAACGAAGGAAAATGAAAACACAACAACCCAAAACCTATGGGACTCAGTAAAAGCAGTGCTAAGGGGAAGAAGGTTCATAGCAATACAGGCTTACCTCAAGAAACAAGAAAAAAGACAAATAAATAACCTAACTCTACACTTAAAGCAACTAGAAAAGGAAGAAATAAAGAACCTGAGGGTTAGTAGAAGGAAAGAAATCATAAAAATTATGGCAGAAATAAATGCAAAAGAAACAAAAGAAACCATAGTAAAAATCAACAAAGCCAAAAGCTGGTTCTTTGAGAAGATAAATAAAATTGACAAACCATTAGCAGACGCATCAAGAACCAAAGGGAGAAGAATCAAATCAACAAAATTAGAAAAGAAAATGGAGAGATCACAACAGACAACACAGAAATACAAAGGATCATAAGAGACTACTACCAGTAGCTCTATGCCAATAAAATGGACAACTTGGAAGAAATGGACAAATTCTTAGAAAAGTATAACTTTCCAAAACTGAACCAGGAAGAAATAGAAAATCTTAACAGACCCATCACAAGCATGGAAATTGAAATTATAATCAGAAATCTTCCAGCAAACAAAAGCCCAGGACCAGACGGCTTCACAGCTGAATTCTACCAAAAATTTAGAGAACAGCTAATACCTATCCTACTCAAACTCTTCCAGAAAATTGCAGAGGAAGGTAATTTTCCAAACTCATTCTATGAGGCCACCATCACCCTAATACCAAAACCAGACAAAGATGCCACAAAAAAAGAAAACTACAGGCCAATATCACTGATGAACATAGATGCAAAAATCCTTAACAAAATCCTAGCAAACAGAATCCAACAACATATTAAAAAGATCATACCAAGTGGGCTTTATCCCACTGATGCAAGGATTCTTCAATATCCGCAAATCAATTAACATTAACAAATCAATTAACACCACATTAACAAATTGAAAAATAAAAACTATATGATTCTCTCCAGAGAAAGCATGTGACAAAATTCAACATCCATTTATGATAAAAACCCTCCAGAAAGCAGGAATAGAAGGAATATACCTCGACATAATAAAAACTATATATGACAAACTCACAGAAAACATTATCTTCAATGGTGAAAAACTGAAAGCATTTCCCCTAAAGTCAGGAATCCCACTCTCACCACTACTATTCAACATAGTTTAGGAAGTTTTGACCACAGCAATCAGAGCAGAAAAAGAAATAAAAGGAATCCAGATAGGAAAAGAAGAAGTAAAACTCTCACTGTTTTCAGATGACATGATCCTCTACATAGAAAACCCTAAAGACTCTACCAGAAAATTACTAAAGTGAATCAATGAATATACTAAAGTTGCAGGCTATAAAATCAACACACAGAAATCTCTTGCATTCCTATACACTAACAATGAGAAAACAGAAAGAGAAATTAAGGAAACAATCCCATTCACCATTGCAACGGAAAGAATAAAATACCTAGGAATATATCTACCTAAAGAAACAAAAGACCTATTTTTAGAAAACTATAAAACACTGATGAAAGAAATCAAAGAGGATACAGATAGATGGAGAAATATACCGTGTTCATGGATCGGAAGAACCAATATTGTGAAAATGACTATACTACCCAAAGCAATCTATAGATTGAATGCAATCCCTATCGAGCTACCAACGGTATTTTTCACAGAACTAGAACAAATAATTTCACAGTTTGTATGAAAATACAAAAAACCTTGAATAGCCAAAGCAATCTTGAGAAAGAAGAATGGAACTGGCGGACTCAACCGGCCTGACTTCAGGCTCTACTACAAAGCCCCAGTCATCAAGACAGTATGGTACTGGCACAAAGACAGAAGTATAGATCAATGGAACAGAATAGAAAGCCCAGAGATAAATCCATGTACCTATGGACACCTTATCTTTGACAAAGGAGGCAAAGATATACAATGGAAAAAAGACAACCTCTTTAAAAAGTGGTGCTGGGAAAACTGGCCAACCACTTGTAAAAGAATGAAACTAGAACACTTTCTAACACCATACACAAAAATAAACTCAAAATGGATTAAAGATCTAAATGTAAGACCAGAAACTATAAAACTCCTAGAGGAGAACATAGGCAAAACCCTCTCTGACAGAAATCACAGCAGGATCCTCTATGACCTATCTCCCAGAATATTGGAAATAAAAGCAAAAATAAACAAATGGGACCTAATTAAACTTAAAAGCTTTTGCACAACAAAGGAAACTATAAGCAAGGTGAAAAGACAGCCTTCACAATGGGAGAAAATAATAGCAAACGAAGCAACAGACAAAGGATCAATCTCAAAAATATACAAGCAACTCCTGCAGCTCAACTCCAGAAAAATAAATGACCCAATCAAAAAATGGGCCAAAGAACTAAACATACATTTCTCCAAAGAAGACATACAGATGGATAACAAACACATGAAAAGATGCTCAACCTCACTCATTATCAGTGAATAGACATTTTTTTAAAAAGACATACAGATGGCTAACAGACACATGAAAGGATAAAAAATGTCACTAAAATTATCAGGGAAATGCAAATCAAAACCACACTGAGACATTACCTCATACTTGTCACAATGTCCATTATTTAAAAGACAACAAATAACAAGTGTTCATAAGAATGTGGAAGAAAGAGAATCCTTTCACACTGTTGAAGGGAGTATAAATTGGTGCAGCCATTAAGTAAAACAGTATGGCAGTTCCTCAAAAACTTAAAAACAGAACTATCATAGGAGCTAGCAACTCTACTTCTGGGTACAGTTGACCCTTGAACAACATGAGTTTGAACTGCACATGTCCATTTATATGCAGATTTTTAAATAAATACATAAACAGTGGAAACTGTGTCAGACTTTATTTTTCGGGCTCCAAAATCACTACAGATGGTGATTGCAGCCATGAAATTAAAAGACACTTACTCCTTGGAAGGAAAGTTATGACCAACCTAGATAGCATATTAAAAAGCAGAGACATTACTTTGTCAACAAAGGTCCATCTAGTCAAGGCTATGGTTTTCTCAGTAGTCATGTATGGATGTGAGAGTTGGGCTGTGAAGAAAGCTGAGCACCGAAAAATTGATGCTTTTGAACTATGGTGTTGGAAAAGACTCTTGAGAGTCCCTTGGACTGCAAAGAGATCCAACCAGTCCATCCTAAAGGAGATCAGTCCTGGGTGTTCATTGGAAGAACTGGTGCTGAAGCTGAAACTCCAATACTTTGGCCACCTCATGCGAAGAGTTGACTCATTGGAAAAGACCCTGATGCTGGGAGGGATTGGGGGCAGGAGGAGAAGGGGACGACAGAGGATGAGATGGTTGGATGGCATCACCGACTCTATGGACATGTTTGAGTAAACTCCGGGAGTTGGTGATGGACAAGGAGGCCTGGTGTGCTGCGATTCATGGGGTCGCAAAGAGTTGGACACGACTGAGTAACTGAACTGAAGTGAACTGACAGTACTACAAGATCTGTGGTTGGTTGAGTCTACTAAAGTCAAACTGTGGATACAAAGGTCCAAATGTAAAATTATACACAGATTTTTTACTTCCCGAGGATTGTCACTCCTAACTCCCTCTGTTGTTCAAGGGTCAATTGTATCTTTCCAAAGTAACCAAAAAGCACTAACTGGAAAAGATCTACTGCATCATTATTTAGAATAACCAAGATATGGAAGCAACCTAAGTGTCCATTGATAGATGAATAGATAAAAAAGATGTTATTTTATATATACATATATAATAGATGTTTTATATATATATATATATTACACATATTATTACTCAATGACAAAACAAGTGAAATCTTGCCATTTGCAACAACATGGATGGACCCTGAGGACATTATGCAAAGTTAAATAAGTCAGAGAAAGACAAATTCCACATGATTTCACATATGTGGGATCTAAAAAGCAAAACAAATGAACAAACAAAACAGAAACAGATTCATTGATACAGAGAAGAGATTGGTGATGCCAGAAGGGGTATGGGGGGGAATGCATAACACAGGTGAGGAGATTAAAAGGTACAGATTTTCACTTATAAAATAAATCACAGAGATGTACACCATGCAGAATATAGTCAATAATATTTTAATAATTCTCTATGGTGACAGATGGCAACTTATTACACTGATCATTTTGTAATATATAAAAATACCAAATCACTCAGTTGTACACTTGAAATTAATATATACTGTAGGTCAATTATACTTCAATTTGAAAAGAAAAAAAAGTTGAACTCAAAAACAAAGTAGTAAGGGAAAGCTGGAAGGTGAGGGAAATTGGGAGATGCTGATCAGAAAGTACAAGCATTCAGCCATAAGATGAATAACCTACTCCACAGGAGTCAGCACCAGGCTGAACTAATAATGATTATATTAATGAGTGATAATAACAACAATGACAATAACATCTCCTAGCAAAAGTCTACTATCCTTGTCCTGGTCTTACCTCAGCAGGGAGCCCTTCAAATTGGGGAGGCTTGCAGTGGGAGGCAGGATCATCCCACTTCTCAAAAAACTCTGCACACATGTGAGGATGATTCTCAGCCATGCTCTCTTCTGTTTGACCCCGGACAATTCCACTGAGGCAGAAAAAAAGGACAATATGTGGCAAAGAATTACACAAGATCAGGAACAAGATCATGAAAAATGGGAGTTTGAGGACCTTACCCAAGACCATGAATTCCTAAGCCAATGAAGTAGATGATAAAAATGTGGTGTGTATACCAGAAGACCTCAAAATAACTCCTCCGGATAAATTCCATAGCTGAAGTCACCATTAGAACTAGAGCCATTGTGATGATCACTCCAGTGAGACCAGCAATGCTGGTGAATGTCACGTACACCACTGTCTAGGAAAGGAGAAATTTCAACCAGACACAATGTCCATCAAGGACACCATGACCTTCCTGCTCATGTCCAGGTCCCAGATGCTTTTCCCTTGAATCAACTCACTGTGTTTGAGGACTGGATGGGATTTAGCCATGAATCATTCTCCTGATGAGGTAGGTTGGAGAGAATGGAAGCAAGGGATCCATCTGTGGCCTGTCTGCTTCTGCTATATCGTTCAAGGTTAAACAGGTGTGCAATGATGTGAATAGCTAAATGGAAAGATGGAAAAGAATGTGAAAGTTGTCTCAGAAACATCATGGCAGGTATGCCTCACTAGAAAGGGAAAATCCTACATGTGGTACCAAGCAGAATGGTGAGTCCACATAAAGTGCCCAATAATGATTACAGAGAGAATTAAGATCTTTTTTATATTTACTCCTAAAGGAATAGAATGTAAATTCCATGAAAGCAGGTCTAAAATAGTGCCTGGCAAATAGTGCCAGGTGTTCAATAAATATATTTTGAATGTTTACACACATGGATGAATGAATCTATATTCTGAATGTCTGGAAGCCTGCAGGTTCATCCGTTGCCCCAGTTACCTGTGTGTAGGCAGATCATATATCCCACCAGTTTGTGGAAGGAGAGGTTGTGATCCAGTTGCTTTCTCAGGGTACTCCTATAAAGCTACAAATGTGAAATGATCATGGTCAGGTGTCTCCAGAGAGCTTTATGAAATTCACTATATGGGCTTCCCTGGTTGCTCAGATGATAAAGAACCTGCCTGCAATGTAGGAGACATAGGTTCAATCCCTGGGTTGGGAAGATACCCTGGAGAAAGAAATGGCTACCCACTCCAGTATTCTTGCCTGGAGAATTCCACAGACAGCAAAGCCTGGCAGCCTGCAGTCCGTGGGATCACAAAGAGTTGTACACAACTGAACAACTAACATTTTCAGTTTCAATATATAACCAACATGTCTTACATAAAGCATGCCAATACCCACCCACTCTTGCTTACCCCCTTGCCTCATCCCCCAAAGGAGATCTCTGGCTTCCATTTCTAGGGGCTTGGTGTTGAGCTGGCCTATTGAGATGTACAGAGTCTTTTTTCTTCAATGTGAAAAATGACCTACAAGTGGTTAGGACTCACTGAGCAGGTGCCTCTCAGGAAAGACAGCAAATTTCGACACACAGGAAGAAGGATCAGCATGCTGTTAAAATTCAAGCAGCGAGCAGAGGCTCGGGCCCATGCCAGAGCTGACTAGAACAGAGGAGAGAAGAAACCATCAGCTGCTTCATCTCTTCATCTACCAGGTGAGCACAGGCCTGGTCCACTTGTCTTAGACCTGGACAATGAGTCCAAATGCTGTTTACAAATGACAGAAAATTTGCTGAACTTAATATCGAGTTGAGAAATCCTCATGACAGTGGTTTGGAAATGTTTGACTACCCATTTATCAATATGAAAGAGAACAGGATTTAATGATTTGAGTTAACAAATAAATTCTGAGTGTAACACTTTGCAATGAGGATTTTTGCTTAATATGGTCAATTATGATTTTAGTTCATCATTTGTAAAATAATCTTGAATATATATATATATAGTATTTTAAATATAGCTTAGATATTTTGAGTTATAATTATATTGACTATTTTTCTTTTCTCTATACTTTCTAATGTTGCAGTTATAAGTATGTAATAATCATGCAAAAAAACAATAAAAAATTAACTGTTTATATTTAAGATCCCTTTAATAATTGAATAAAACAAAACAAAGAAACCCCTCAGAGTAAAACTTTAAACCTAGGTAGAGATTTGAGAAGGGAGAATTTCTAAGAACATAATTTCAAAATTATCTCCTTGGGTGGTCAGGCAGCATACATCAGTTCAGTTCAGTTCAGTCACTCAGTCACGTCCAACTCTTTGTGACCCCATGGACTGCAACACACCAGGCCTCACTGTCTATCACCAACTCCTGGAGTTTGCACAAACTCAAGTCCATTGAGTCAGTTATGCCATCCAACCATCTCATCCTCTGTCATCCCCTTCTCCTCCTGCCCTCAATCTTTCCCAGCATCAGGGTATTTTCCAATGAGTCAACTCTTTGCATGAGGTGGCCAGAGTATTGGAGTTTCAGCTTCAGCATCAGTCCTTCCAATGAACACCCAGGACTGATCTCCTTTAGGATGGACTGGTTGGATCTCCTTGCAGTCCAAGGGACTCTCAAGAGTCATCTCCAACACCACAATTCAAAAGCATCAATTCTTCGGTGCTCAGCTTTCTTTACAGTGCAACTCTCACATCCATACATGACCACTGGAAAAGCAATAGCCTTGACAAATGGACCTTTGTTGACAAAGTAATGTCTCTGCTCTTTAATATGCTATCTAGGTTGGTCATAACTTTCCTTCCAAGGAGTAAGCATATTTTAATTTCATGGCTGCAGTCACCATCTGCAGTGATTTTGGAGCCCCCCAAAATAAAGTCAGCCACTGTTTCCACTGTTTCCCCATCTATTTGCCGTGAAGTGATGGGACTGGATGCCATGATCTTAGTTTTCTGAATGTTGAGCCAACATTTTTCACTCTCCTCTTTCATTTTCATCAAGAGGCTCTTTAGTTCTTCTTCACTTTTTGCCATAAGGGTGGTGGCATCTGCATATCTGAGGTTATTGATATTTCTCCTGGCAATCTTGATTCCAGCTTGTGCTTCCTCCAGCCCAGCGTTTTTCATGATGTACTCTGCATATAAGTTAAATAAACAGGGTGACAATATACAGCCTTGATGTACTCATTTTCCTATTTGGAACCAGTCTGTTGTTCCATGTCCAGTTCTAGCTGTTGCTTCCTGACCTGCATACAGGTTTCTCAAGAGACAGGTCAGGTGGTCTGGTATTCCCATCTCTTTCAGAATTTTCCACAGTTTATTGTGATCTACATAGTCAAAGGCTTTGGCATAGACCATAAAGCAGAAATAGATGTTTTTCTGGAACTCTCTTGCTTTTTTTATGATCCCGCAGATGTTGGCAACTTGATCTCTGGTTCATCTGCCTTTCCTAAAACCAGCTTGAACATCTGGAAGTTCATGGTTCACATATTGCTGAAGCCTGGCTTGGAGAATTTTGAGCATTACTTTGCTAACATGTGAGATGAGTGTAATTGTGGTACTTTGAACACTCTTTGGCATTGGCTTTCTTTGGGATTGGAATGAAAACTGACCTTTTCCAGTCTTGTGGCCACTGCTGAGTTTTCCAAATTTGCTGGCATATTGAGTGAAACAATTTCACAACATCATCTTTTAGGATTTGAAGTAGCTCAACTGGAATTCCATCACCTCCACTAGCTTTATTCGTAGTGATGCTTCCTAAGGCCCACTTGACTTCACATTCCAGGATATCTGGCTCTAGGTGAGTGATCACACCATCGTGATTATCTGGGTCGTGAAGATCTTTTTTGTACAGTTCTTCTGTGTATTCTTGCCACCTCTTCTCAATATCTTCTGCTTCTGTTAGGTTCATACAATTTCTGTCCTTTATTGAGCCCATCTTTGTATGAAATGTTCCCTTGGTATCTCTAATTTTCATGAAGAGATCTCTAGTCTTTCCCATTCTATTGTTTTCCTCTATTTCTTTGCAACTGATCACTGAGAAATGCTTTCTTATCTCTCCTTGCTATTCTTTGGAACTCTGCATTCAAATGGGTATATCTTTCCTTTTCTCCTTTGCTTTTTGCTTCTCTTCTTTTCACAGCTATTTGTAAGGCCTCCTCAGACAGCCATTTTGCCTTTTTGCATTTCTTTTTCTTGGGGATGGTCTTGATCCCTGTCTCCTGTACAATGTCACAAACATCTGTCCATAGTTCATCAGGTACTCGTCTATAAGATCTAGTCCCTTAAATCTATTTCTCACTCCCACTGTATAGTCATAAGGGATTTGATTTAGGTCATACCTGAATGGTCTAGTGGTTTTCCCCACTTTCTCCAATTTAAGTCTGAATTTGGCAATAAGGAGTTCTTGATCTGAGCCACAGTCAGGTCCTGGTCTTGTCTTTGCTGACTGTATAGAACTTCTCCATCTTTGGCTGCAAAGAATATAATCAATGATTTCGGTGTTGGCCATCTGGTGATGTCCATGTGTAGCATCTTCTCTTGTGTTGTTGGAAGAGGGTGTTTGCTATGACCAGTGCGTTCTCTTGGCAAAACTCTATTAGCCTTTGCCCTGCTTCATTCTGTACTCTAAGCCCAGATTTGCCTGTTACTCTAGGTGTTTCTTGACTTCCTACTTTTGCATTCCAGTTCCCTATAATGAAAAGGACATCTTTTCGGGTGTTAGTTCTAAAAGGTCTTATAGGTCTTCATAAAACCATTCAACTTCAGCTTTTTCAGCATTACTGGTCAGGGCATAGACTTGGATTACTGTGATATTGAATGGTTTGCCTTGGAAACAAACAGAGACCATTCTGTCGTTTTTGAGATTGCATCCAAGTACTGCATTTTGGACTCTTTTGTTGACCGTGATGGCTACTCCCTTTCTTCCAAGGGATTCCTGCCCACAGTAGTAGATATAATGGTCATCTGACATAAATTCACCCATTCCAGTCCATTTTAGTTCGCTGATTCCTAGAATGTCGACATTCACTCTTGCCATCTCCTGTTTGACCACTTCCAATTTGCCTTGATTCATGGACCTAACATTCCAGGTTCCTATGCAATATTGTTCTTTACAGCATCAGACCTTGCTTCCATCACCAGTCACATCCACAACTGGGTGTTGTTTTTGCTTTGGCTCCATCTCTTCATTCTTTCTGGAGTTATTTCTCCACTGATCTCCAGTAGCATATTGGGCACCTACTGACCTGGGGAGTTCATTTTTCAGTGTCCTATCTTTTTGCCTTTTCATACTGTTCATGGGTTCTCAAGGCCAGAATACTGAAGTGGTTTGCCATTCCTTTCTCCAGTGGACCACATCTGATCTAATAGTAGAAGATGCTAGAAAAGGAGACAAGGAATCAGTGCTTCAAAGTATTAAGCCCAGAAACAGGCTTGATTAGGTATAGACTGGACAGAATATGTTCAACTCCATGGTAGCTAATTTCGATTTCTCTCCTCAACTGTAAAGCTGGTCTCTGAGTCAGCTTCATGTACTTGCGACTGCATACAATGTAGTATGACAATTTCACAGCAGCAACAAAGGTGGTGGCAGCAGCCAGACAATTTTTGTTGCACTTCATCTGACTGGCCAGCCTTACATTTGTGCCTGTCAATGACTTGCTAAAAGGAAGAAGATGAGGCAGAGTCAACAATTTCTTTGCCTTTTTTTGGAGAAGGAAATGGCAACCCAGTCCAGTATTCTTGCTTGGGGAATCCCATGGACAGAGAAGCCTGGCAGGCTACAGTCCATGGAGTCTCAAAGAGTTAGACATGACTTAGAGACCAAACAACAACAACTAAAGAAACAGATAGATATATTACTCTATCACAAATTTGTTTTATTGTATATTTTGATTATATTTCAATATAATTGGTTTCTATTGTAATCTCATATATTTTATTGACTATGTTTAAAAATATTATTCTGAAAGGGAGTTGGTAGGTAGCCTTCACTAGACAGAGTAATCCATGGTATTGAAAAGAACACCTCTAGTTATGCAATTGATTTTTACAATAAAAGATTTGTCACTGAATCTGGATCAGGAAGATCCCCTGGAGTAGGAAATGGCAGCACACCCCAGTATTTTTGTCTGGAAAATTCGATGGACAGAGGAGCCTGGTGGGCTACAGTGCATGGGGTCACAAGAGTTGAACATGACTGAGCAACCTAATCACCACCACCACCCACCTTTTTCTAATAATCTTTTTGGCACAAAGACTATTTTTCCATATACCCTAAACCCAGACAATGTGACATTGGTTTAATAAGCCAGGTCAAGATCTGCCTACATCCATAATGGCTTACAATGTCTGGCAGTACAATGAATATGAGCTGCCCTACTGTTTTCCATTTCTGACTCTTCCACATGACCTGTGTTTTCTCCCTCTGCTGAGTCACACCCCAGCTGTTTTTGGTAGGGATAGCCTGTTCTGTTTCTGAGTAAATTTCCTCTGTTCATCTCAAAGATCCTGCATTTCCACATTAGTTCCCACCGCTTGCTTATTTGAGTCACAGAGGTTCCTTAAAGCTAAAATTGACAAGTGAATTGAAAAATATAGGACTACAATTTCACAGCTTCATATTCTTTTGAGGATATCTGTATGTGATGAATTCCTTTTAGAGCAAATCTTTTTTTTCCCCCGTAACAGCACATTGAAATACACCAATTTATGTTCACTTTTCAACACTAACTGATGTTTTAAATCAATTGCAGCTGTCATTAATGCCTCATTGACTATGGATTTAAACTCATTCCTCTGAATAAAATAACTCTATTTTCCCAAAGGAAGCATAAATTTCAGACATGCCCTTGGGAATGATTAAATAAAGTATGGTACCTCAATGCCATGAACTGTTATTCTCTTCAAAGAATGAGTGTTATCTATATGTAGTGGTGTAAGGCTGGTAAATGCTTCACAGCCAGCTTTCAGGGGAAGGAAGATTCTTGATTTCCAGTGTTTGTCAGTTTACCTGTTGTAAATACTCCCACCATAGCAGATTTCAAGATATCAACCTATGTCGTTAAACAACACTGAATGTAGAGTTGGGAAGAGATGCACAACTGGCAACTGCATACTGGCATGAGCTGGTTCCAGCACATTACTGGTTATATACGTACATGGAGAGAGATCTGAGATACACTAAGTGTAAGAAGAAATTTCCAGCCAATATCTACAATGTGATCCTTTTTTTTCCTTTGGTTAATTTTTTTAAGTGTCCTATTGAATGTGTTTATCAAAACTCATAGAAGCGTACACCAAAAAGAGCAAGTTTTACTGTTTATAAGGAATAAGTGAATAAAAATATTACCTATCTCAAAAACAAAATCTATATGTCTAATTCATTTGTGAGTATACGTCGGTGTGTCTTTAGAGACACACAAGTTGAGCCATTAACAAAGGTTATCTCCACGGAAAGTGGTGGGGGAGTGATTTTCACATTTTATTCTAACACTTCTCTATCATTTGATCTCCTCGAAAGCAGTATAATTTATAGTTAATTTTTTATATAAAGGATTTTACAAGATGAAATGTCCACAGGATATCAGCATAATTAATTTTTCTGCTGCTGACTTTTTGATCATAAAGCGATTCTGTTCTTCATAGTTAGTCACACTTATTACATCATTCTCTTAATAAAAAACTATTTTTAAAACAATTTAACACTTCCTTTGGAGTTATAGTTTCCAAAGAAGGATCAAGGAGCAACATTTAAAATGGAAAACAGCCGGGTGAAATAAGTCTGAACAGAACATTCAAATGAGTTGTGATCTTAACACGAATCATTTGATTATTAAGAGACAAGAAGGATTTTTAAAAAGGACTAGCTGTCTTTAAACATTTACACTGGGTGAGTCTTCCTGGAAAGCTAATGAAAAGAGGCACCATCAAGATGAGAGTGACTTCTTCAAATCCCTACATGTTACTGAATAAATGATAAGAGTTAGCTGTCAAATTTGTTTCTTTAACCAGACAGTGGCCAGATCGACGAGCCTGTGAGTGAACCATTCTCATCTCCAAGCTTCTTCTTGTTCACTTCCACGCCAATGTGCCATACCCACCTCACCCTTCCTCTCCTGTCCTTATAATCTGCTCCTTCCCCAGGCTTCTCCATCCTGTTACTCTGACTTGACCCCATCTTTCTACAGGCCCTGAATTTGGCAACACCACCCACTCCACAAAACTTGCCACACCAAGTATCCCTCTTGTTTGATAGGTATTTTTCTGTGAGATCAGTCTACAGCAATGGTTTTCAAGTTGTTCATTAATTTGTTTTTAGCCAAAGTCTTTCTTAAAATCATAAGCAGAAATCCACAAGACAGATAAGTGCTGCTTTGGTTGATGTAGGGACACTGTCCAGTTAGCTTTCCCCTCACACTCTGCAGGGACACCTGAATTTCTATGGAAACCAGTTTGAAAATTACTCAATATTTCTTTATTGTGTGTTTTCATTATTAGAGCTGGGGAGTGTGCCCTGGATAAGGCTGTCAGATTAGCAAACAAAAATACATGATGATGAGCTAAATTTGAACTTTAAAAAATGAATCATTTTCTGATATGCCCCTGTCTCATGCAATATTTGGAATAAGTGATACCCCCCCAAAAAAATACTTGTTGGGACTTGCCTGGTGGTCCAGTGGTTGAGAGTCCACTTTGCAGTGGGGGAGGGGGGACGCCGGTTCAATCCCTGATGAGGGAACTGGGATCCCACCTGCCATGCAACAACTAAACCCACAAGCCACAGCTACTGAGCCCAGGTGCTACAACTAAAGAGTCTGTGCATCACAGCACCACAAGGAGAGATCTCTCATGCCACAACTAACACTTGACACAGCCAAATAAATAAATACTAAATTTAAAAAAAAAAGAGTTGGGGCTTCCCTGGTGGTCCAGTGGTTAAGAATTCACCTTGCAACCCAAGGGACACCAGTTCGATCCCTGGTCCAGGAAGATCCCATGTGTGGCAGAGCAACTAAGTGGCCACAACTATTTAGCATGTGCTCTAGAGCCTGGGAGCTACAACTACTGAAGCCCAGATGCCCTAGAGCCCGTGCTCCACAACAAGAGAAGCCACCATAGTGAGAAGCCTGGGCACTGCAAAGAAGAGTAACCCTGGCTCGACACAACTAGAGAAAAGGCCCACATAGCAGTGAAAGCCTAGCACAGCCAAAAATAAATAAGTAAAATAAATAAAAAAGATTTGTTATTTTTCTGGAATTCAAATTTACCTGGGTAGCCTGAAGTTTTTTCTGGTGACCCTAACTCTAGGGGAAATGAGGGCATTGGGTCACAAAGGAGCCAGGGTCAGAGACAAGAAAAAACAGAGAGATTCCCGACATCACAACTGTGATACTCACCCCCAGTATTTGTCTTGTGTAGTAGTACTTGGTGGCCTTCTCAAATGACAGGAAGGCATGCACGAACAGGAAAACATTCAGCACCAACCAAGCAGCCTAGAGGAAGAAAAATGAAGCAAGGAATAAAGTGAAATTTGGGTATGGGAAGGAGTAGATAAGGGGTAAAGAATAGCTTCACCATTTGGCTATTTTGTGTTTATATGTTTTCTTTTTTTGGCAGAGGGCGTGCACTGTGAGCCATGGGGAATCTTAGTTCCCTGACCAAGGATCTAACCTGTGCCCCCTGCAGTGAAAGTGCAGATTCCTAACCACTGGACCATCAGGAAAATCCTATATCTGTTTTCATTTTAAATGAGTAAACTTAATCTCAGAGTGAGTCAGGACTTCAAGACATGCACTAATGATGCTAATCACCAAGGTCAGCCAATCAAGGCTCACAGGCCAAAATATAGCTCACCACCTGTTTTGTACAGCCTACAGGCTAAAGAATGGTTTTTATACTTTTTCCCATTTTTAAATGGTTAGAAAAATCAAAAGAAGAAAATATTTCATGACACACAAAAATTATATGAAATTCAAATTCCAGTATCTATAAATACAATGGTATTGGAACTTAGCCACACCTACTTATTTCTGTATTGTTTATAACTGCTTTTGTGATTCAGTGGAAGTGTCGAGAAATTGTGACAGAGAACATATGGCTCGCAAAGCCTAAAATATGTACAATCTAGCCTTTTACAGAAAACATTTGCCAACTTCTGGACTAGAGCATTCAAACTATTGCTCCTAAAAGATGGCAATGAGTGAATAAATGGATTTCTAAAGAAACAAAAAATAAATTCAACATCTATAACAATACCCATCTGAAGACAATAAACCATTCCAGATGGGCCTGCCTCTTTAATTATACCCTGACATACGCTTCCCTGTTTTTAGGTTGTTATTCTTTTCTTCAAATTAACCTATCATTGCTGTGGACTCATTTGAGCGCTTAAGACTTCATCTGTTCCAAGATCTGTCTCCATTGGCAAAGAGAGAAATTTGGAACCTACTCTCCATTGCTTTGGAGAACAAAGTGTAATTGATCAGGACTTTGGGGGCACTGGAATACATACCTCTAATATATATCTGTGGCCCTAGGATGGTCCAGAACCATCTCAGCCCTATGGGTAGAGGGCCTTTAATCTAGAATATGGTCCATTCAGATTCCCTAGATCTGGACCACTCACACCTGTAGCATCATAACAGTAATTTGAAGCATGATGTTGGAGTCAAACTCCCTGGGCTCAAATTCTAGCTCCACCACTTTCTAGCTCTGTAATCTTACATCTGTGATTTAACTTTTCTGAACCTCAATTTCTTCACTTATAAAATGAGGATAATAACAATATCTACACCACAGCAATGCTGTGGATGTTACATGAGATAATACATGTGAAGTGATTAATACAATGCTTGGTGCATTGTACAAGCTCAATAGATTCTGGCTGTGTCATCACCAGACTGGCTTTTCCACTCAATTTCTTTCTGCATTCTTTGCCCACACACCCTTTCCAGAGTTGTGTGTCTTCCAGAGATCTTTGACCCTAATGGAAAAAGAGAGGTGAAAGCCACAGATAATTCAAGAGTTTAGAAGACAAGGTAGAGAACCTTATTTAGAGAGAGCAAAAATATTTCAGAATCTGACAGGGACACAGAGGCAAAGAACACTGTGTCAGCCAAATAATCAACTGCAGGTAAGATGAATGATGAAATGCAGTGATATCTGTAAGGAATTCCACACCCTTCCCCACCTTGACTATAATTTCCTCCACTATGAATGGAAAAGAAAGTCAAGTAGAAGACCTGACAGGAAGGAGGAGTAAAAGTATTTTGGGGGTAATTTATTTTTCATTAAAAAAATAGCAAAGGAGTACATGTCAAAGATAACAAGAAGTCTGAGCCCTCTGGAGAGATTGGTACAAGATGGAAAGATATTTAAATCATCATCACCTAAGAGAGGGATTTAAAAGAGAGGATTTTAGAGCTATAAACACTCATATTTATATGTAACCTAGTTTTCATTAATCCTCCCCCACCTACAACACAGGTGACCTGAAGTCTAGAGAAGATAAATAATTTTGTCTTGGTCACTCAGTTAATAGCAGAAATGAAGCTAGAGTTCAGTTAGAGAGTGTGTTAGGAGAAGGGGATTGTGTACATGTAGTGTGGTAAAGGAGTTATGGCTTGAACACTGGGGAGCTGGATTTAAGTGATGGCTCTGTAATCAATTCACTGTGTGACATCTGGATCTTATTTTCCCTTGTAAAATCAAAGAGTTGGTTTCTTTCTACACTACCTAAAGCCATAGCCACTAACCACATGTGGCAACTAAGTACATGAAATATGTCTAGTTTTAATTGAGATGTGCTGTAAGTATAAAATATACATTGGATTTCAAAAACAGTAAAAATAAAATAATACAAATTATCTCATTAATATTTTTATATTGATTACATGTTTAAAGGATAACATTTTAAATATACTGGGTTAAACAAGATATATTACTGGACATTCATTTCACCATTTTCTTCTTACCTTTTTCAACATAGGTATTCAGTTCAGTTCAGTCGCTCAGTCGTGTCCAACTCTTTGTGACCCCATGAACCGCAGCATGCCAGGCCTCCCTGTCCATCACCAACTCCCGGAGTTTACCCAAACCCATGTCCATTGAGTTGGTGATGCCATCCAACCATCTCATCCTCTGTCATCCCCTTCTCCTCATGCCTTCAATCTTTCCCAACATCAGGGTCTTTTCAAATGACTCAGCTCTTCATATCAGGTGGCCAAAATACTGGAGTTTCAGCTTCAACATCAGTCCTTCCAATGAACACCCAGGATCAATTTCCCCTAGGATGGACTGGTTGGATCTCCTTGTAGTCCAAGGGACTGTCAAGAATCTTCTCCAATACCACAGTTCAAAAGCATCAATTCTTCTAAGCTCAGCCCTCTTTACAGTCCAACTCTCACATCCAAACATAGGTATTAGACAATTTTAAAATTACATATGTGAGTTCACATTATATTTCTAGTGGACAGTGCTAGGCCATGATCTCTAAGATCACTTCTACTTCAAACATTCAATGATTTTATGATTTCTTGGTGTCAGCAGGATAGAAAGAATGGAGAGAAATGAGTGCTCCATAGCAGTAGTTAGAAGTGAAATGGAAAAGAAAAAGAGGAGGAAAAAAAAAGAAAACAGATTGAAATTCCAAATACTTGTGGTTTATAGCCTTGTCTCTTTATCAATCAATTTCTGGAGTTGGACTGATTTCTAAAATACTGAAATACATCATACACAGAAAAGTATAATAAACATATATATGCAATCCTAGGATTGGACCTTTCAGTGATAACTGACCTTGAAGAGCTCAATATTGTCATGGAATCTTTCCCTTTCCAGTAACTGTACACATATTAACAAACACAACATCTCCTTACTCTAAGAGTAATTAATAGAAAGTGAAAAATCACTTACCAGAAACAAACCTGAAAACCAATGATTAACCACCCAGTTTCCCATTGTCAAAAGGTGGTTTGGAGCCTCTGCAGGCAGCAAGGAAGATTCAGCAACTTGGATTCTGGAGAGGTTTTTCAGGGTTAGCACCTCTGTACAGCTCAGAGTCTGTGAAACTTTAAGATTGCAGATTACAGAAAGATGCACATCTACCCACAAAGCTTTCAGGAATGAATAAATGCACTCTTCTTCCTCCTCTGGTCAGAACTATGTTATCAACCTTGGTAGACTGGCCCTACCTATAAGTACCACAGGGGTTTTCCCTGGTGGAGTTTTATCCCTTCAGGAAATAACAATCTTCTTGGGTGAGAATATTCTCTCCTATCAACTTACCAACATGACTTAATGTGAGGCAATGTCTTCCTTGATAAGATGTTCGCTAAAGTTTCTCAGAAGGAAGAGTTTAGGCTGAAGCTATAAACAGATGACCTCTGGAAAAGCAGGGCAGAACACAAGCATGTTAAGGAAGCTGCTTTGAGGTGGGTTTTCAGAAGAGTTGTTGCCTCTGCTGGCTGTAATTTGGACCTCAGGTTCGCTAGCTCAGAAACTTAGTTTACCAATTCTCCTGGAAGATGACCTGGTTCTGGAGAGCTCTCGACTGGTTGGAAGGACAAATGAAAAGAATGGCCACATAGAATAAAAGAAAATTTATCAGGTATAAATGTACACCTCAGCTCAGAAGAAAATAGAGGCAAAATATTTGTCTCAAAATATTTGGGAATTTTTATGTTATATAGATAGATAAAGCTGAAAGACACTGTTGAGTCAAGACTGTATAACAAAATCAGTACAATACTTTTCAGTTGAATGATTTGTCAAATCAGATTTTAGGTTACTTACAAAAGTATTCTAAGAAGATAGTACACCTGTATGTACAAATGTGTCTGATAATTTGCTATGTAAGGGGGTATTGTGAAAATGAGACCTTTTAGGTTTAATCAGTTTTTCTCAAATAAGAAGTAACTAGTAACATTTAACATCTAGTTTATAAAGTTTGAATTTTTCTCCATGAATGCAACTAATTTTCATAAGTAAATACTGGGTTTTATGAGCTTCCCTGGTGGCTGAGGGGTAAAGAATGCACATCCAAAGCAGGAGATGTGGAGACTCAGGTTTGACACTTGGGTTGGGAAGATCCCTTGGAGAAGGAAATGGCAACCCACTCCAATATTCTTGTCTGGAAAATCCCATGGACAGAGGAGGCTTTTGGGCTATAGTCCATGGTGTCAGAAAGAGTTGGACACGATTGAGTTACTAAACAAAAACAGCAAAGTATTTAAAACAAGGGAGGTGATTGTCTTCTAGTATGATGGATTAGCTAGAGTTGTGTGTTCAGTTCTGGGCACTGCTATTTATCCTTTTCTAAAATGATGAAATATATGCAGAAGGATGTGCAAAATATATGTATGCAATTTAAAAGTAATTTTAAGGAGTGAATATCTATGTATTCAGTACCCAGGTTTAAAAAATTGGATATTCATTCCCAGTATCTTAAAGTCCTCTGTGTGCCCCTCCATGATCACAGTCTCCCTTCTTCCCCAGTTTCTACCTCAAATCAGATGTAACTACTATCCTGAAATTTGGAGTAATCATTGCCCTGTTTTTCTTTATAGTTTTACTAACTAAATGCATTTCTAAACAACATATTGTTTAGATTTTCTCTGTTTTTGAACTTTTAAATAAATGGAATCTAGCTGTTTGTATGTATGTATGTATGTATGCTCCTGTGATTTGCCTCTTTCACTCAACATTGTTTCTGAGATTCATACATGTTGGCACAGGTAGTTCCCATGGTATGTGGTATCTCAGTTCCCTGAACAGGGGTTGAACCCAGGCCACATCATTGAAAGCCTGTAATCCTAACCACTAGGTCACCAGGGAACTCCCAGTTGAGCATCTTTTAATTCAAGTTGGCCATTTGAGTTTTCTTCTTTGAGAAATTGCCTATTCTACTTTTTGACCTTTCTTTTATTTTCTTTTCTTTCCTTCCTTCCTTCCTTTTTTCTCTGTGTAAATTCCCAAGTCTTTATTGTGTGGTTACAGAGGATGTGGTCACTGATTTCAGGAATTTTGATGTGGTGGGAAAGATATTGTATTCCCTGAGCTCTTCAGTGTTTCTGTAGGATTCACAGTGCTTGGCTCTGCATCCTTGTTTGGCCGCCTTACACCACATGACTGTTGTGGAAATCAAAAGGTTCAACCTGTCTTCAGCCCCTCTTGGAAAGGTGATACATGAACTTGTTTCTTCCTTTTTTCTTCTTTTTCTTTTTTCTTGATGTTTCATATTTTGTTCCATCTCATTAAGATTCTATCTTTATATCTTTATTTGTATTAATAGAAGATCTTTTCTGCTAGTCTTTTGTTTTTCTCATCAATAATTTCCCTGTAAATAATTGCAATTTTCTTGTGCCCATGGGAGGAGGTGAGCTCAGAGTATTCCTACTCTGCCATCTTGGCCACGTTGCCCTCTGGCCTGTATTTCTGTTGGTTTGTTTTTCTATGGCTTAAAGATTCTTAGAGTTCTGTTTATAATTGGATTTCAATCCTTAATTGGTTATGCTTATAGGATGTGTTTTCACTCTCCTAATAGCATTTTCTGATAAGTAGATGTTCTTAATTTTGATATAGTCTGATTTACCATCTTTTCCTTTATGATATATATATTTTATGTATCCTTTTAGAAATCCTTCACTTACTCAGAGATCGTTAAGGTATTCTTTTATATTTTCTTCTAAAAGTTTTATATTTTTGCTTTTCACATTTATGCTTTCAATCCATCTGGAGTTGTTTTTTTTTTTTGTGTGTGTGTGTGTGTTTGTGTGTGTGTATGGTGTGAAGTAGGGGTCCAATTACTTATTTTTCCATATGAAAAACTAACTGTTCCAGCACCATTTTTGAAAAGTATACTTTCTTCACTGATCTAAAATATCAGTTCTATCATACATTAAATATCTATATACAGATGGATTTGTTCTTGAACTCTCTATTTAGTTTTCCCCACACCACAGCCTGAATTTTTATGACTTTATAATAAGTCTTGGCATTTGATAGGGCAAAATTCCCCACCTTGTTTTTCAAGAGTGATTTGGCTATTCTTGGTCTTTTGCAATTTATTTTTTTTGTTTGTTTTTTTTTTTTTTGGTCTTTTGTACTTTAATGTCAATTTTAGATTCAACTTCTTCTTTCTTGCACCCTTTTGCTACATTTATTGCTAAATACTTTACATTTTTCTAGGAATGTAAATTATATCTTTTAATTGAAATTGTGGTTATTATATAAAACTGTGACATTGATTTTTGTGTCCAACAATGTTGCTAAATGCACTTGTTAATTCTAATAATATCCCTGTATTTAGTCTTTCATATTTTCTATAAACAGTCATATTTTTTGGTATAATAACAATCTTACTTCTACCTTTCTGATTTTTAAATCTTTTACAGTTGCCCCTTGAACAACGTGGGTTTGAACTGTATGAGTCCACTTAAACGTGGCTTTTTTTAATAGTAAATATTACAGTACTACTTGATCCCCAGTTGGTTGAATCTGAAGATGCAGAACCACAGATATGGAAGTACCACAGACCCTAAACAGAGGGCTGACTATATGCAGATTTTCAACTGGGTGGAGGGTCAGTATCCCTAACTCCCATGTTGTTCAAAAGTCCACTGTATTTTTTTTTCCTGGCTTATCTTACTCACTAGAACTTCTGACAAAATGTTGAACAAAAGTAGTAACATCAATTCCTTTGTCTAGTCCCCAGTCTCAAGGGGATTCTTTCAACATTTCACCCTTAAGTATGATGTTTGGTGTAGCTTTTTATAGATACCTGGCTATATATTCTTATTTTACTTCATTTTAGGCACAAAAGTGAATATTTATTTAAAATAAAAAAAGAAGTTACAGCACATTTTAACAACTTTTTTGAGATATAATTTACATACCATAAAATTTCCCCATTGTAAGGGTACAGCTCAATGAATAGCACATTTTATATTTTATTTTTTTTTTTCAGATTTTTTACCTTTAATAAATTTTTACAGATTTAATCAATCAGTTAATTTTGTAGACTTCTTTAAGAGAGTTGAGCTTTTTTTGTCTTTTGGGGGAGGTTGTTTGTTTTAGGTTATTATTTTATTTTCTTTATCAGAGCTCATAATGACACATTATTGATTTGGCATTTGACGTTTAGAGAAGCAGAGAGAGAAAACCTTTCACAGAAAATAGGGGTTAAGATGGATAACATCTATTTACAATTTACCACAAGTGTAGGCTTCTTTACAAAAATGCTGTGAACAGGGAAACTATTGAGTTCTGTAAGACAGGCAGGTTAGGAATTGATGTGTTAGATTAGAAAGGATCTTCAAAATCATCTAACTCAACTGCCTCATGTTATACAGATGAGAGGTTCAAATCCAGAGAGATGAGGTAACTCACCAGGATCCTAAGAGAACTAGAAGTCAGGACCCTCAATTCATTGTACAGAATTTACCAAGAACATGCTGCCTCCCACAACTGATTGTTGAAAGCCCACCAATATAATGATTTCATTACTTCTTTCTACTGAAAAGTATTAATAATGCTAATTTGGCTTAGGGAAAGTTCCTTAGTAGGTTTCTTTTTTTTTTTTTTTCCCCATTTATTTTTATTAGTTGGAGGCTAATTACTTTACAGCATTGCAGTGGTTTTTGTCATACATTGAATTAGCCATGGATTTACATGTATTCCCCATCCCGGTCCCCCCTCCCACCTCCCTCTCCACCCCATCCCTCTGGGTCCTCCCAGTGCACCAGGCCTGAGCACTTGTCTCATGCATCCAACCTGGGCTGGTGATCTGTTTCACCCTAGATATACATGTTTCGATGCTGTTCTCTTGAAACATCCCACCCCCGGGTTCTCCCATAGAGTCCACAAGTCTGTTCTATACATCTGAGTCTCTTTTTCTTTTTTTGCATATAGGGTTATCTTTATACTTTAAAAAGCTGTAAAATTTCTTCAATACCACAAAGCTCATAAAATAATATAACACTTTCTTTAGCTGTCTAACACACCTGCAACCTAGTGTCGCAATGCTGTGTGAAATTAGCAGAGTTAGTGGTAGGAGTATTCCTGGAAGCCATTCCTACACTAAGACAATCAGTTAACTTACACGAAAGATCAGTGAATGACATAAAGTAAATTATCTTAAATCCAAACTAAATACATTACCAATGCAACATCCCCTTTGCTCTATTCCAGAATTCACATCGCCACTCCAGTATTGCCTGACAGGAGGGGAATTGTGACAGAGGAGAAGGAGGAGTGGAAAGAGACACTCATCTTAGCCATTTGTGATGAAGATATTTTAACTTTCACAAATTTTACAAATACACTTGACCCTGTCTAAGACCACAGCTTAAAAGAATAATTAAAGCCTGTCCAGGGGAGGGTGACCAGGATGCTGTAATGATTTGAAACTGCCCTATATTAGGAACTTTAAAAAATTTGGAGAGTTTGGCCTGGAAGAGAGGTTTGTCAGGGACATGAGCTTATCTATGGTTTCTTGTTTTTGGAGGCTTAGTTTGTTTTGTATCTGGATACAAGGAGTCAACCTAGGACTGGAGCCTCTAAAATGATACACTTTTGTTCAATATAAAACAGAATTTCCTATCACAGGTGTTCAAAGAAGTAAAGAGATAGTAAATTTCCTGTTGCTTGAGATGCTCAAGGAAAAATTAATGACCCTTTTGCCATTATAGGAGGAATTTCAGCACCAGATGGATAGTTAATTAAATGTCTTTGAAGTATCCTCCAATCTTGAGATCTTGTGATTCACTGGAAAGTGACATAATTTAGATGATAATTTATGTACTACTCAAGGGATTATATAGGCCATGCTGGAGGACCTCCATTCCCAATGTGCTAGGAAGTCAATTGATAAGTTGGTGAGCACAGAATCTGAACAAATCTTAATGGAATATTATTAAGCTACAGCAGCAGGATGAGTTGGGCCCTTTGAAAATAAGATTATATCAGCTAATCCAACTAAAACATTCATGACCCAAAACTGAAGTCACTCTTCCTTAGGCAATGCTGAACATACTAAAAATTTTTTAGCATCAAATTCCCTTTCTTGTAAATTCTCTAAGAATATTTTTCCTTCTTTTGGTTCTACATATTACAATGCTTTCCCTCCCTCTTTGTTTCACGACATTATTTTAATGTTTGCATTTCCCAGGTTTATAGACTGACATTACTTAAGTGTGACAGTTGGCTGCTTCCTGGAGACCTCTAGGGAGTATTCAAATGTCATCAGTAACTTATCCATAGTTATGCTATTTATGTAAATAGGCTTCAGTCTTTTTGAAGGATTTCCTGTAGACAGTTGATTCCACCCACTGTAGGTGGATTTTGTAAACTGCAAACACAGAGCCCTTCTCTGACTTGCTTGCTCTCTTTTTTGATCACTTGTCTCTGTCATTGTTTGTCCTAAACTTACTTTTACAGTTCTAACTATTGTATACAGTTTCCAGAAATTAATATGTAATGGTCAGTGCTGAATTACTTACCAGTTTAAACATGTACTTGGGACATTCAGAGAAATGTTTTTAAGAATTCTTCTAACAATTTGATTGTTGGTGTTTCAAAAAGAAAAAAAATAAGTAGTCATGATGGGGAAAATTGGTACTTTGTTATATTTATTTTACTGTTTATAAAGGTTTTTAATTCGAATCTATAGAGAATGGTGTTGGAATCTTTCTCTTTTAGAGCTTAGAGTCTAATGGTATTAATCTGCCCTTGACTGAAGTGTGCAAAAATGAAACATCCCATAGTAATAAAAGGGGTTGATGCATATGGAATCATTTGAAATCAATTATTTTCACTATGTTGGATGAGAACAAGACTTCGCAAAGTGAACATAAAGATAGCATGGTATAGGACTTCCCTGCTGTGGTTAAGAATCTGCCTTCCAATGCAAGGGACACAGGTTCAATTCCTGGCCCAGGAAGATCCCATATGTCTTGGGGCAACTAAGCCCTAGAGCCACAACTATTGAGTCCACACAACCTAGAGCCTGTGCTCTGCAACAAGAGAAACCACTGAAATGAGAAGCCCATATGCCACAACTAGAAAAAGCCCACATGCAGCCACGAAGACCCAGCACAACCAAAAACAAATAAATACATAGATATTATTTTTAAAAAGATAGCATGTTGTGATGGAACTGGATTTAACTCCCCACTCCCCAGTCACAACCAATGCTGCCTTGGAAAGACTAACTTTTCTAGGATTCAGTTTGTTCATCTATAACTTAAGTGCTCTGGTTCCTCATGAAGCAACTGTCCAAGCAGTAACCTACATTGACAGGCAGAAGGTGGGGTGGTGGTAGAAAGAGACAGTGAAGCAGTATAGTAAAATGGTTGGAAACACAGACTCCAGAGCCAGTCTACCTGGGCTTGAAGTCTGCCTCATTTTACTTTTCCATAAAATGGCTTGTTGTAAGATTATGAGTTAGAATATATAAAGCATTTAGAACAATGCAGTCCATAGTTGCTTACTACTCTGATGATGATGATCCATAAGAAAATATAAGCAAATGGCCTGAACCCAATGGTACTTCCTTCTACTTTTGAAAATGGGAACAGAAATTATAGTTTAAAGGCCATAATTATATGAACTTTGTAAGATTATAGAACCTTTGCCACTCCCTTATGTCTGTTAACTTTATTCCCTGTTTCTCCAGGGTAGTTAGCAGGTAAACCTTAAAATTAAATGAGTCCTATGCTTGACTTCAATGTCAGCAAACAAGTAGGGGAGGTGAAGAGACCATGTATCATTCTGCAGCTAGGTTTAGGAAGACAATAGCAAAAGAATAGAAAACAGGTGTGTTCCTGTGGCTACAAGGAAGAAGGAACACCGGGAGCTGACCTAGGCCTGCGAACGGGTCTGAGGACTTAATTACGGCAAGGCTCTTTTGTTTTCTTGTCCTCTCTACTTCCCTCAGAGGTCTGTGGTAAGCACCAAGTGACCTTGTAACGTTGTTTTTTAAGCTGGTAAGTGTTACAGAGACATCTCTTTAATAGCAGTGAGTACTTTCATTTTTACAACTGTTGCATTGGAAAGCTGAACTCAGAAGTGTGTATTATTTACAGACAAACAGGCATATTAAAAATATTAAGAGTTTATTTGAGCAAAAAATGATTTAGATAGAGCAGCACCAAACCAGAAGTGGTTAGGAGCACACCACCAACAGGAACTAATGGAATGACGTATATAGAAAAGGTAAGGAAGCAAAGAAAGGATATTATTTGGCCACAGCTTAAAGCCTCATTGTCTATTTGTGACTGGTTATCCTTAAGTATCTATTTCTTTTTTTTTTCCATTTATTTTTATTAGTTGGAGGCTAATTACTTTACAACATTGCAGTGGTTTTTGTCATACATTGAAATGAATTAGCCATGGATTTACATGCATTCCCCGTCCCGGTCCCCCCTCCCACCTCCCTCCCCACCCGATCCCTCTGGGTCTTCCCAGTGCACCAGGCCCGAGCACTTGTCTCATGCATCCAACCTGGGCTGGTAATCTGTTTCACCCTAGATAATATACATGTTTCGATGCTGTTCTCTTGAAACATCCCACCCTCGCCTTCTCCCACAGAGTCCACAAGTCTGTTCTATACATCTGAGTCTCTTAACACTGACGTATGTATAGGTATAGGTTTTGATTTGCTCACCTAAGTCACGAAAGCATTAGAGCCACCTCAGTTTAATGGCCTGCTTGTTTAATTAATTTAACAGTATCTAACACGTTCAACTCATTGAACTCAGTTCAATGGTCAAATGTCATTTAAACAATATTTCAGTCTCGCCTTTTCTTTAAAACTGATTACGCCAGTTCTGCTTCTTACAGGAAGTCTTCTCTGAATACCTCAACAATCACATCACACTGTGTTCTAATTTTCATAGCAGAAGTTCCTCTTATCTTCTTACCTCTCCTGTGGCCTGTGAAACCTTCTTTATTTAATCTTTTCTAAATAAATCCTGCCACACCCAAATGACTCCCTAAGGCAGAGTATGAAACTCTCTATGCACAGTAAGTGTTCAATAAACATTGTCAAGTGATGGTGTGGTAGGTGGTATCATGTTCCCCCCAAGACATTCACATTCTAATCACTGGAACCTGTTAATATGTCATTTTACATGGAAAAGAGGAGTTAAGTTTGCAGGTGGAATTAAGGCTGCTAATCAGTTGATCTTAAAATAGGAAGATTAGTCTCGATTAGCTTCAGTTCAGTTCTGTTTTGTTCAGTCACTCAGTTGCATCCAACTCTTTGCAACCCCATGAACCACAGCACGCCAGACCTCCCTGTCCATCATGAACTCCCGGAGTTTACCCAAACCCATGTCCATTGAGTCAGTGATGCCATCCAACCATCTCATCCTCTGTCATCCCCTTCTCCCCCTGCCTTCAATCTTTCCCAACATCAGGGTCTTTTCAAATGAGTCAGTTCTTCATATCAGGTGGCCAAAATATTGGAGTTTCAGCTTCAACATCAATCCTTCCAATGAACACCCAGGACTGATTTCCCCTAGGATGGACTGGTTGGATCTCCTTGCAGTCCAAGGGACTCTCAAGAGTCATCTCCAACACCACAGTTCAAAAGCATCAATTCTTCGGCACTCAGCTTTCTTTATAGTACAACTCTCACATCCATACATGACCACTGGAAAAACCATAGCCTTGACTAGATGGACCTTTGTTGACAAAGTAATGCCTCTGCTTTTTAATATGCTGTCTAGGCTGCTCATAACTTTCCTTCCAAGGAGTAAGCGTCTTTTAATTTCATGGCTGCAGTCACCATCTGCAGTGATTTTGGAGCCCAAAAAAATAAAGTCAGTCACTGTTTCCACTGTTTCCCCATCTATTTGCCATGAAGTGATGGGACTGGATGCCATGATCTTAGTTTTCTGAATGTTGAGCTTTAAGCCAACTTTTTCACTCTCCTCTTTCATTTTCATCAAGAGGCTCTTTAGTTCTTCTTCACTTTCTGCCATAAGGGTGGTGTCATCTGCATATCTGAGGTTATTGATATTTCTCCTGGCAATTTTGATTCCAGCCTGTGCTTCCTCCAGCCCAGTGTTTTTCATGATGTACTCTGCATATAAGTTAAATAAGTAGGGTGACAATATATAGCCTTGATGTACTCATTTTCCTATTTGGAACCAGTCTGTTGTTCCATGTCCAGTTCTAGCTGTTGCTTCCTGACTTGCATACAGGTTTCTCAAGAGACAGGTCAGGTGGTCTGGTATTCCCATCTCTTTCAGAATTTTCCACAGTTTATTGTGATCCACACAGTCAAAGTCTTTGGCATAGTCAATAAAGCAGAAATAGATGCTTTTCTGGAACTCTCTTGCTTTTTTTGATGATCCAGCAGATGTTGGCAATTTGATCTCTGGTTCCTCTGCCTTTCCTAAAACCAGCTTAAACATCTGGAAGTTCACAAGGTTGCTGAAGTCTGGCTTGAAGAATTTTGAGCATTACTTTGCTAGCACGTGAGATAAGTGCAATTGTGTGGTAGTTTGAGCATTCTTCGGCATTTTCTTTCTTTGGGATTGGAATGAAAACTGACCTTTTCCAGTCCTGTGGCCACTGCTGAGTTTTCCAAATTTGCTGGCATATCGAGTGCAGCACTTTCACAGCATCATCTTTTAGGATTTGAAATAGCTCAACTGGAATTCCATCACCTCCACTAGCTTTGTTCGTAGTGATGCTTCCTAAGGCCTACTTGACTTCACATTCCAGGATGTCTGGCTCTAGATGAGGGATCACACCATCGTGATTATCTGGGTTGTGAAGATCTTTTTTGTGTAGTTCTTCTGTGAATTCTTGCCACCTCTTCTCAATATCTTCTTCTTCTGTTAGGTCCATACCATTTTTGTTCTTTACTGAGCCCATCTTTGTATGAAATGTTCCCTTGGTATCTCTGATTTTCTTGAAGAGATCTCTAGTCTTTCCTTTTCTATTGTTTTCATCTATTTCTTTGCATTGAGCACTGAGAAAGGCTTATCTCTTCTTGCTATTCTTTGGAACTCTGCATTCAAATGGGTATATCTTTGCTTTTCTCCTTTGGTTTTTGCTTCTCTTTTCACAGCTATTGGTAAGGCCTCCTCAGACAGCCATTTTGCTTTTTTTGCATTTCTTTTTCTTGGGGATGGTCTTTATCCCTGTCTCCTGTACGATGTCACGAACCTCCATCCATAGATCATCATGCACTCTATCAGATCTAGTCTGATTAGTTTAAAGGCCTTGTTTGAAAAGATTCTGATGCTGGGAAAGATTGAAGGTGGGAGGAGAAGGGGAGGATAGAGGATGAGATGGTTGGATGGCATCACCAACTCAGTGGACATGAGTTTGAGTAAGCTCCAGGAGTTGGTGATGGACAGGGAGTCCTGGGGTGCTGCAGTGCATGAGATTGCAAAGAATCAGACACAACTGAGTGACTGAACTGAACTGAGTCTGGATTATGCAGATGGTCATGTTGTAATCACATGGATCCTTAAAAGCGGAAGAGGGAGGTAAAAGAGGTCAGAGTGATGTGATACGAGAACACAGCTCTCTACTGCTGGCTTTGTAGGTGAAGGAACAAGGGCAGGAGCCAAGAAATATCAGCAGCCTCCAGAAGCTGGTAAAAGGCAAGGGAATGGGTTCTCTCCTAGTGTTACAGCAGGCAGGTAGCTAAGCATGAGCAGAGAAATGGGGGCAGGGACCGGCGGCGGGAAATCACACATCTTGCAAACAGCGAGGATCCACGGGCAGACAGAGGAAAGCAGGGATCTTCAGACTGACAGGAAACCACAGGTTTGGGGTGATAAGACTTCCAGTAGCAGACAGCGAAAAGTGGAGAAAGGCAGGAGTCTCCTGAGTCTGAATGGAACAGTTTTGCTCCTTATGCTCTCATTACAATAAGATTAGCCTTGCAGATAAGATGTATTTCTGATCTAAGCTAAACAAGGAAAAAAATCCCTCCTCCCCTCAGGGCAATGGAGCTGGGATGAAAAGCCAGGACAAAGACCCCAAAACTCCTCCTTCCCCAGTGAATATTCCACCCCTTCAGTTGTAATCTCCTCATTTCCCGCTTGTCAAAGAAACCCAAGGCAGCAGGTCCTCACCTGTCTGACCTCTCTCCCTCCTGAGAGCCTATCCTTCCTTAAATAAACTTTCACTTTATTCTCTTAACCTCTCTGCTTGTCTCTGAATTCTTTCACGATGAAGAACCTTAAATTCACCAGGCACACTAGAACCTACAGAAAGGAATGCAGTCCTGCCAAAACCTTGATTTTAGCCTATTGGGACCCATTGCAGATTTCTAACATCTAAAACTGTAAGATAATAAATTTGTGTTGTTTTTAGCCACCAAGTTTGTAGTACTATGTTGCAGTAACAACAAGAAGCTAATACAGATGGCAAGAAATGACATTCCTGTGACTGTATTCACTGATTCTGAACTTCCTATTCTGCCTGAGGGAAAAAATAAAGCCTAAGTTTTCAGAGCTAAAAGGTAATAGTCTATAGTCTCAAGAATTAACATGTGCTGTGGGGTAGATGAGCTAGAACTGTTTTGTTTGCAAGTAAAGCAAGATGTTAATAATTGGTCTTTTTAATATACATCAACTAAAAATAGATGCACAGCTTGAGAGTTGTGAATTGTTTTATTTGGGCCAAAATGAGAGCTGCAGCCCAGTAGTCAACATATATATGATTTTATTTAGTTTTGGCTGTGCTGGGTTTTTGCTTCTGCATGGGCTTTTCTCTAGTTTCAGCGATCAGGGGCTACTCTCTAGTTGTGGTGTTCAGGCTTCTCTTTGTGGTGGTTTCTATTGTGGAACACGGGCTCTAGGGCTCTCAGACTTCAGTAGTTGTGGCACATATGCTCAGTAGTTGCAGTTGCCTAGCTGTAGAGCACAGCTCAATTGTGGTTGCAGTGCGCAGGTTTAGTTGCTCCAAGGCATGTGGGATCTTCCTGGATCAGGGAACGAACCCTCATCTCTTGCATTGGCAAGTGGATTTTTAACCACTAAGCCACCATAGAAGCCTAGTGATTGGTCTTTTTAACAAGGAAATGCAACTGCTTTTTAAAAAACCTTTCCCTTTGGTGTACTAGAAATACTCAGTTCATTCTAGGTGTAAGGGAACGCTCTCAGAACAGGATGCAAATTTTGGCTCTCCCTTCCAAAGAGTACAAGATGAGATTATCTAAAATTTGAAGACTGAGACTTTCTTGCTGTCAAGAAAATGGTTTTTCATTGCTAAGGACATAGACTCTGGTTTGAGGCTCTTTACCATGGGCCATCAAAGTCTCTTGGTAAAGAAAACAGAACTGGGCTTTGGATGGAAAGGAAGTATCCTGAAACCTAGGGAAGATCTGGAGTGGGAAAGACAAGGAAAAGAATTGCTGGATGGGTTAGGGAAGGGTGGCACAGGTGCTCTGAGGTTCAGTCCTAGAGTGGTGTCCCCAAGTCTATAACTGTCTGAGTAAACTGAGAGACATACCTTGCTAAAGGTCAATACCTGCACCTAGGGCCTCTGCCCATTGGTCCTCCAGTCTGTGCATGGGCAAGAACATGACTGTATTCTGCCAAGTGCTTTACTGTCATCCAATAAACCTATTGGAGGGAGCAATATTTGAACTTCAATAAGATTTGTGTCTGTGTCCCTAGGGGCTCAGATGGTAAAGAATCTGCCTGCAATACAGGAGATAGAGGTTCAATCCTTGGATCAGGAAGATCCCCTGGAGAAGGGAATGACTACCCACTCCAGTATGCCTGCCTGGGAAATCCCATGAAGAGAGGAGCCTGGCGGGCTACATTCCAGGAGGTTGCAAAGAGTTGGACACGACTGAGCCCCTAACACTTTCACTTCATTGGTTAAATACACATGACATTAAAATTCACCATATTAACCAGTTTAAAGTGCACAGCTCAGTGGCATTTAGCACATTCACAGTGTTGTGCAAATCATCACCAGTATCTAGTTCTGGAAAATTTTTGTCACCATGAAAGGAAACCTTGTGCCAAGTAAGCAGTCAATCTCCATTCTTGCCTTCCCTTAGTCCTTAGTGATTGCTTTCTGCTCTCAGGTATCTTCTTTCTGACACTATGGAGTTGTCTGTTCTGGACATTTCATATAAATGAAACATTACAGTATGTGTTTCAGGGAAAAGCCAATTCTGACTCTATATTGGAACTGTTCCTTTGACTTGATTTTCATTGCTTTTGTTATTATGTGCATGCATACTAAGTTGCTTCAGTCGTGTCTGACTCTTTGAAACCCTATGGACTGTCTGCCAGGCTCCTCTGTCCATGGGATTCTCCAGGCAAGAGTACTGGAATGGGTTGCCATGCCCTCCTCCAGGAGTTCTTCAAGATCCAGGGATTGAACCTGCATCTCTTACGTTTCCTGCATTGGCAGGTAGGTTCTTTACCACTAGCACAACCTGGAAAGCTTGCCTCAGAGAATCCTGCCCCTCTGTCTGGTAAAGTGCCTTTGTTCAGTGCACATAGAGATAATCTGACCCCGCCCACCTGTGAATGACTGCAAGAAGAGATTAACACATCCTTTCCCCAAGGCTTGCCAGTCTAGAAGTTATTTGCAGGATTAATGACCTTTTGACTTTATTTCCTCACCTCCTCTCACCTCTCTTCTATAAAAGAACCTGGCATCCAGACCCTGATGAGATGGTTATTTTGAGACTTTAGTCTGTCATCTTCTTCATCAGCTAGCTTTCCAAATAAAGTTATTCCTTACCTCGACAGGCTTCCTGAGTAGCATAGTGGTAAAGAATCTGCCTGCCAATGCAGGAGATGCAAGAGACATGGGCTCAATCCCTGGGTGGGGAAGATCCCCTGGAAAAGAAAACAGCAAGCCACTCCAGTATTCTTGCTTGGAAAATCCCATGGACAGAAGACCCCAGGTGGGCATGGGGTTGCAAAGAGTCAGACACAACTGTTGCAGGAAAGGGATCCCCTTCCAGGGTCCAAAAGTGGGCTCTTGTCTAACATTCAGAAATTAATTGTCTGAGGAGACACATGTGCTGACAAAGCAAGAGATTTTATTGGGGAGGGGTGCCCAGGCAGAGAGCAGTAGGATAAGGGAACCCAGCAGAACTGCTCTGCCATGTGCAGTCTTGGGTTTTATGGTGATGGGATTAGTTTCCAGATTGTCTCTGATCAACCATTCTGACTCAGAGTCCTTCCTGGTGGTACATGCATTGCTTAGCCAAAATGGACACCAGCGAGAAAGATTCTGGGAGGTGGTTGGATACATAGTGTCTCCTTTTGACCTTTCCCGAACTCTTCTGGTTGGTGGTGGCTTATTAGTTCCTTACCAGGACCTCCTGTCATAAAACAACTCATGCAAATGGTTACTATGGTGTCTGCCTAGGGTTGGTGGTTTCAGTCAGTGTGCTTCCCCTAACACAACTGAGCATGCATGTCTTTCCTAAACGCCTCATCTCCTTGGTTGGTCTGTTGTGTGGTGAGCAGAGCTGGCTTGAACACATGTAACGTATGTGACATTTGTGACTGGCTTCTTTCACTTAGCAAAAGGTTCCAAAGATCATCCTTATTGTAGCATATATCAGGACTGCATTCTCTTTCCTTAATCAATAATATTCTGTTGCATGAATATACCACATTTTGTTCATCCATTCATCCATTGATGGACATTTGTGTTACTTCCACCTTTTAGCTATTGTGAATAGGGCTGCTATGAACATTTACATACAAATTTTTGTCTGAACACCTGTTTTCAATTCTTTTGGGTATGTACCTAGCAGTAAAATTGCTGGGTCATGTGGTAATTCTATGTTGAACATATTGAGGAACTGCTAAACAACTTTCCACAGTGGCTGCACCATCTCACTTACAATAAAATTTTGCTAGGAAATGTAATGTACAGCATGGTAATTATAATTAATAATACTGTATTACATATTTGAAAGTTGTTAAAAGAGTATATCTGAAAAGTCCTCACCACAAGAAAAAAAATTCTAACTATATATGGTAACCAATGTTAACAAGACTTATTGCAGTGATCATTTGACAATATATACAAATATTAAATCATTGTGTTATGCATCTGAAAATAATATGTTATGTCAATTTTACCTCAATTTTAAAAAAAGATTTTGCTCTGTCATTAACCACCTATCCCATGCAGATATCTCACAATACCCACAAACACCCCTTGTTGAGGAACTATTCTTCCACAAGTCTCTCATGCGCCTACAAATATTGCTATACCAAGAATGCAAGGTCCTGACCTGCTCTTTACCCAGGCCATTTCTGAGTCTTATGGCAGTGAGCAGCCTTGAGAGATGAGTTAATATCTCCCCATAGACAAAGAATGGCCTTGATTCTGCCTGCTATAAATTAACAAATCCCCCAAGCTAAGTTTTCCTTGGCCAAAAAGCAAACCCATATCATGTACAGCATCAGCCTGGCCCTCCCTTACCCTGCTTATGTCTTCCCTATGGGTCCTGAGAGGCGTGGGGAACTCACAAAAATGAACATGAAGTTCATGCTGCTTGCTGTGTCATGAATAATAAAATCCTCCATCTCTGACCAGGAGTCTCTTGTCTTCACCAGCATCCACGACACAGTCTCACTTATTAGCTTGTAAGGTAAAATCCCTGCCCTTTCAGTTCTTAAAACCTATAAGCCTTGGACATCTATTTAGGTAGTGGAGGTAAGTTTCTGCATCTGCTTTGGGAGAAAATACAAGCTGATCAAGCTTAAGCCTCAGGGCTGGGATAGAGCACTTTGGTATTTTTAAATGTCTTTCATGAACTATTATTATTTAACCATAGAAGTTTTCATATTTTTCTGTATATTGATTCCTAATTGTTCATATTTATTATTGCTTGATATTTTGAATATTTTAAATTTCATCTTTAATTTGTTTGTCATCTATATAGGATTCAATTGGTATATTTATTTTTACCCAAGAGCCTAGCTCAATTCTTTTTGATTCTCATAACTAAACTGACTTTCTTTTAGACTTTACAATTTGAAAATTAATGAAGTTCAGGCATCTTGTAAGAAAAATCATTATCACTTAAAGCAAGTTGAACAATATTTTTCAAAATATGAGGTTTACTGAGGGAAATGTAAAGAAAGAAGTCCTAGGTGATGAAAAGGTTGTGATCAACCAAACTATGCTATCAGATCTTGATGACCTGCATGCATCCAAAAAAAATGGAATTTGATATTTATTGGATATCTGTTCTACACAAGGTGTAAGGAAATCAAAGATGAATAAGACATAGTCCCTTTCTTCAAGGAGCTCACAGTGTAGCAAGAAGGATGGAAGGAATGTCTTTAATGTTTTATTTATGCAGAAGCTACCAACTTCACAATCTACCATCATTTATCCCTCCAGGCTACAGTGTTTTTTTTCCTTTGTTATTGCTTCTTTTCTCACTCCTCTCATGCAAAGAACAGAAACCAACTTAATGTATTGCAAGAAAAAAAGAGGCCCTATTTTCAGGTGTATCTTCTCTGTTCTTTTTATGGATTACTTTCCCTCTCATCTCTATATCTATTCTGTTCCCTCAGCAATATTTCTGAGAACAGAATTTGATTGGCCCAGCCTTTCTTATGCTACAGGCCAGATGTGATAGCTGGTCATTCTATCAGATGAGATTACTTATTCTTGGGTTATGTGATCATCTGATCAATTAATGTGATTATTAGTGCAGGATAATGGTCACTGAGGCAGGAGGAGGACAAGTGGCACAGTGGTGAGGAATCTGCCTGCCAATGCAGGAGACAGGAGATGAGGGTTCAAGCCCTGGGTTGGGAAGATCCCCTGGAGAAGGGTATGGCAATCTACTCCAGTATTCTTGCCTGGGGAATCCCATGGATAGAAGAGCCTGGTGGGCTACAGTCCATGGGATCACAAAGAGTCAGACATGACTGAGCGAATAAAATGCTCAACATGGTATAGGCAGAGCAGGCAACAATTTACATCTCTAGTAGGGCAAATTTATCTCTTGAGGAGCCCATTTTTGTTTTTATAAATGAGCATGAGAATAAGCTACCCTATAAAATATTTTGTGCTCTGGTTTGAATGTTTAAATAATTTTAGATAACTAGTTTCAATTCTACCAAAATAAAGAAATTATAGAAAAATTATTGGCTGAAATATTGGTCAAATATCAGGGTCATTTAAGCTTCAGTAAACACCAAATAATGTATTGTCATCCACTGGGAAGCTTCATTCAGATTTCTGTTTCTTCTCTTGCTATGGAATTGCAACTCCTTTGTACATAAATGTGAAATAGACACTAATATGACAGTTTCATAGTTCTACTTCTAAAATAAGAAAAGGCTGCCTTTAATGAGACCAAATCAGACAACAGGTAGAGGAGAAAGTAAATCAGGTTGACAGTCTCCTATGTTGAATATTTTTTTTCAGAAATTCAAAATGACATTCCTCTTCCCTATCCCACTAAAATAGTCTTTTTATTAGTCCGTCTTAGGACAATAATTCTTACCATTGAAATTATTCCTTTGGGGAAAACTATGTTCTTGGAGGCTATGACTAAATTCCACTGTTATCTTGTGTTGAAGAAAGAGTGGGGGATGGGTCCTCTGCCCTAGGGAGAGAGGGGAAAGTTACTAATCAGCCCACTATTCCCTGTAACTTGTATTTTCACAGAAGGCAGCATTCACTGAGAAAGGAACATATTACAGGTCCCTGGGGCATCTGGCAGTAAGAAGTAGTTAGAATGGAGCACTGCAGCAGAGGACTCTGGAAAACAAGGGTGCATTTGCTGTTCAGAGGTGGGCTGAAGCCAAAGTGAATGCATGAAGGCCCACTTAACCCACCTATAATGTTCTCTCCACACCTACTGAATCAGAATTTTCATTTTGACAGGATCACCAGGTGATTCACGTGCACATTAAATTTGAGAAGCATTGCTCTACAGAGTCTGCAACCCACAAGGGCTCAAACATTTAAGCAGGTTTGGGAAAAGATTAAAGGGAAAAAAAAAATGGGGCACTGATGTCGCAAGATAGTTTAATTAGATTCCTTTCTTGTCCTTTAAGAAATGGTATAGAAACTGAACCTCCTTCTGCCCTTGCTTGACTCTTCCCAGATCATAAACCACACACACTCCTCCCTTTTTTTATGACAGGAAAAGCCTGAGTTTAGGTGAATAAACATCAAAGATTCTGGCTTGGAGTCATCTTTTGATCATTAAGGAAATAGGAAAACAAACAATAAAAAAAAAAAGAGACTTTGTTTAGATACCATTTTATCTCAGTGCCTGTCAGAAGTCATACAGCTGAGAGCTGGGAGATACCTGACAGGTCAGGTCAAAGTGGACTGTTCTTTTTTAAAAAAACAAACAAATAAAATAAAGAACAAAATATAGCCATTTCTCTGACTTAAGGCTGTTAAATCTAGAAATCTCAGTTGGAAGGTAACTTAGTTCCTTGGCCTTTTCTGAGCAAGCTGATTCAATGAAAAGGGATCCCCTACTTTTCCTAAGGTGGCACTAGTGGTGAAGAACCAACCTGCCAATGCAGGAGACTTAAGAGACACTGGTTTGATCCCTGGGTTGGGAAGATCCCCTGGAGGAGGGCATGGCAACCCACTCCAGTATTCTTGCCTGGAGAATCCCATGGAAAGAGGAGCCTGGTGGGCTACAGTCCATGGGATCACAAAGAGTCGGACAGGACTGAGCAACTTAGCACACAGAGTCCAGTCCAGCTAGGCCTGTTAACGTGTGCCTACTAGAAGTGAAGGCTTCCCAGGTGGTGCTAGTGGTAAAGAATCTGCCTGCCAGTGCAGGAGATGTGAGAAATGCAGATTTGATCCCTGGGCTGGGAAGATCCCGTGGAGAAGGGCATGGCAACCTGTTCCAGTATTCTTGCCTGGAGAATCCCATGGACAGAGGAGCCTGGAGGGCTACAGTCCATGGGGTCACGAATTGTAGGACACGACTGAAGTGACTTAGTATGCACACATGCCATGTGCTATACAGCAGCATGCACTAGAAGTGAAAAGAACTAGCCAGGCTGGAAACAGAGCACGTGGTAGACAATCTTTGAGGAAAGACTGAAAGTGTGCTTCTGCCTTGGAACTGACCTCTCTCCACTCTGATATTTTGCTGCCCTCAGGTAGCTTCCTGATAGTACATATGGAGGGGAAAAAGGGTAACTTTGGGGGAGAGGAGGAATATAATTTTGCTGTTTTATAATTGGATAATAAGTTAGTTCATTTCAAGGAGGAAAATTAATATCTTGGTGTAAGTTCCATTTTCTCAGGGAAAACTTGATTCTACTGGCTTTCCAGAGACTAAATCAGAGAATCAACAAAGTGAGCATATTTGCTCATTCAAATGTTCACTCAACAAACATTTATTAAATATTTACTTTCTAACAGCCATTGTGTTAAGAGCTGATGATACAGCAGTAAATAAGATGGACAAGCTCCCTGTCCTTATGGAACTTATATTCTGGTGGGAAAGACAAATTAAAAATAAAAAGAGGATTTCCCTGGTGGTCCATTGGTTAAGAATCTGCCTGCCAATGCAGGGGACATGGGTTTGATCCCTGGTCCATGAAGATTTCACTTGTCATGGGGTAACTAAGCCTGTGTACCACAACTACAGAAGCCCTCATGCCTAGAGTCCATGCTCTGCAATGAGAGAAGCCACTGCAGTGAGAAGTCTGCCCACCGAATCTAGAGAGTAGCCTCCACTCACCACAACTAGAGAAAGCCCATGTGCAGCGAGGAAGACCTCAGTTCAGTCACTCAGTCAGGTCCAACTCTTTGAGACCCCTTGGATTGCAACATGCCAGGCTTCCCTGTCCATCACCAACTCCCAGAGCTTGCTCAAACTTGGTGATGCCATCGAGTCGGTGATGCCATTCAACCATCTCATCATCTGTCGTCCCCTTCTCCTCCTGCCTTCAATCTTTCCCAGCATCAGGGTCTTTTCCAATGAGTCAGTTCTTCACATCAGGTGACCAAACTAGTGCAGTCAAAATTTTTTTAAAAAGTAAAGAGAAATATACCAGATAAAGATGAGTGCTATGAAGAAAGCTGAAGCAGGGAAAGGAGTAGACAATGATGTATGTGGTGGAGGGGCTATTTTTAGCTAGGATGATCAAGGAAGACCTCTTTGAGGAGGTGACATATGAGATGACACTTGTGTGATGAGAAGGGAACAGTCATGCTTCATGGGTTGAATTGTGTCTCCTCAAAAATTCATGTGCAGGGGAATTCCCTAGTTGTCCAGTGGTTAGGACTCAGCACTTTCACTGCTAAATGCCCAGGTTCAATCCCTGGTCAGGGAACCAAGACCCCAGAAGCCTCAAGGAGTGGCCAAAATATATATATGCAGACACCCCAGTACCTCAGAAAGCAATTTATTTGGATGTAATTTTTTAAGAGGACATCATATTGGAGTAGGGTGAACTTCCAATCCAATATGACTAATGTCATTATAAAAGGGAATTTGAATGCAGACATGCACACAGGGAGAACACATGTGAAAATGAAAGCAGAGATCAGAGTGATGGTTCTATAAACCAAGGAACACCCAAGATTGCCAGCGAACCACCAGAAGCTAGGGGACAGGCAGGGAACAGATTCTTCTTCACAGATCTGAGAAGGAAAAAACCCTGCCAACATCTTGAACTTAGAACTTCTATCCTCCAGAAGTGTGAGACAAACTTCTGTTGAAGCCACTCAATGTGTGGTATTTTGTTATGGCAGTCCTAGCAAATGAATACAGCCATGAAGAGGACTGAGAGAACAGGGTAAGAAATGAGTTCAGTTTTTATGCTCAGTAATGTCCATCTCTTTGTGATCCCATGGACTATAGCTTGCCAGGCTCCTCTGGCCATGGGATTTCCCAGGCAAGAATACTGGAGTGGGTTGCCATTTCCTCCTCCAGGGAATTTTCCTGACCCAAAGATTGAACCTATGTCTCTTGCATCTCTTTCGTTGCCAAGCAAATTCTTTACCACTAGTGCCACCTGGGAAACCCCTTGTGTTAGTAGATCAGTCACGTCCAACTCTTTGTGACCCTATGGACTGTAGTTCACCAGGCTCTCCTCCGTCCATGGAATTCTCCAGGCAAGAATACTGGAGTGGGTAGCCATTCCCTTCTCTGGGGGATCTTCCCAACCCAGGGATCAAACCTGGGTCTGCCACATTGCAGGCAGATTCTTTACCATCTGAGCCACGAGGGAAGCCCCTAGAAAGGTAGGTAAAAGTCAGATTATCTAGGGACATGCAGGCCTTTGCAAATGTGATGGCAATAGACTTAAACCCATTGTTGTTGGTAGAATTAGGGAGCCTCTGAAGATTAGAGGTAAGTGAGGGCTATAGGTCATACCCCTTCTACAACTTCCCTTACTAGGTAGAACATTACAATGAAGGTAAGCATCAGACTAAATTCTATAACACATACAGTTAGTAGCAATCAGGGGTCAAACAGTCACATAGGCTCTTCTTGTCTTTAGAAACTCCAGCAAGTTGCTTGCATGAAACATTTACCTGAAACAGGTGGCCTAGTTATATGGTGACAGGATCAGCCTATCTTCTGGATGGAACAGGAACATCTTCCATTCAGTGGTATATATTAGTTATCTACTGCTGTGCTACAAATTACCACAAATTTTAGTATTTATTTCAAACATTTATTATCTCCCATAGTTTCTGTGTGTCAAGAATCTGGAAACAGCTTCATTGGCTGGTCCTGGCTGAGAGACTCTCAGGAGGTTGCAGTCAAGATGTTGGCTAAGGCTGCAGTCATTTAAAGGCCTGAATGGGCCTGGGGATCTGCTTTCAAGTGGTTCACTTGTATGCCTAGCAAGTTCATGTTAGTGGTTGACAGATCTCTGTTCCTCACCACATGGCCTTCTCTGTTTCTCATAATGTGTAAGTTCAGAGCAATGATTCAAGATAAGGTAAGACAGAAGCTGCAATGTCTTTTCTAACCTAGCCTGGGAAGTCACACTTGGACATTTCCATAATATTCTGCTGGTTACATTACAGTAGTTATACTATTCCCTATTCAGTGTGGGAAGGCAGTAACCATACAAGGAAAGAATCACTGGGGACTGTCTGGCAGGCTGGTGATCATGTAGTGGGATATAAGACCACACAGAGTCTGAGGTGTAGAATGCTACTCCAAAGAGTGCTGAGCTGTTAGAATGGCTTGCAAGATTTTTATATTGTATTTATGCAAGGATGGAAGCACCTGAACAATATTTCTAGCAACTCCACATATTTTGAACACAATTCATTTCACCAATGAAATGTATTTCTTACAACTCTTATGCTGATAAGCAGCGTCTGTGGTGAAAGGTTTCCTAACCTTTGGTCCTGTGGATAGAATCCAGGGGGATCTGGGACTTTGGTGGGGAAAAATGTCTTTATTTTATCAATTTCTAATTGAATGTAGTCAACAAACTACATTCTTATTAGCAGTAACTGTCATTTTGTCACCAACATGTACCAAACATTCTCATATCACATTATGGCTATTGCCAATATCTCAAAAGATTAAATGCATCACTATTTCAAAATTATGGTGATTATTAACCATGCCATTAAATTTTGTTATTTGCTAGGTTAATAAAGAAGTGTACATAATAATATGTCAAATTTTTTATAATTGCATTTCAACTAGTTGGTTTTAATTGTAATTGTATGTGTTTCATCTTGTTGTGCATTAAAAACATGACTCTGAAATGGCTTCATCAGTTGGCCAAAATGGCCCATGGCACAAAGAAAGTATAAGAACTGCTTTAGCACAGGTTCAGATAGGAAACTGTGTACATGGAGTGGGGGGGGTGTGTGACTGTTTTTAGGGTAAGGACACCTGAGTAGGATCTTTAGGATCTTTAAAATGCAAACTACTCCTGAGTGTATATTCCTTTTAAATCTTTTTTTTTTTTTTTTACTGCGTTTGGTCTTCACTGTGGTGCATGGGCTTCTCTAGTTGTGGCCCTCAGGCTTCTCTTGTTACAGAGCCTGGGTTCAGTAACTGCCACACAAAGGCTTAGGCATTCCCTCCCCTCACTGCCCTGCATGTGAAGTCCCCCTGAGTATATATTCCTGATTAGGATAACTCAAATATTAACTAACCACCCCCAGAGTGTGGATTAAAACTAATTTACAGTGACTTGAATAAATTGTTTATCAATATGAATAAACATTGCCTGTTCTTTCTCTACTTCAAAATATATACTAAACCCACTGCTTCTTCCTACTTCCACTGCTTCCACCATAGCCCAATATTTTAGAAGATTACTTTTTAGACCAATACACTATTTCATTAAATCACTGATTCTGTGAATTCAGGATGTCCATACATTGTAAGATCCTTATTTCTCTTATGCACCAGGGAGAAAAATTGCTTACAATTAAATTTGATATGCCATTAACAGTAAAATTAATCCCAACTTCAGAGGTGATAAAAAGTGGAAAAAGTATGCATCTTAAAGCAGATATATTACACAGCTGATACTTAAGTGTTCTTAAGTCAATTAGAGGCAACATAGAATATTGAACATGTATAACATATCAAAGAGACTGGATTTTATTTTAAATGTGATTTTATTTAAATAAAATCTGGATTTTACTTTAAATGTTGCTCAGTCATGTCCAACTCTTTGTGACCCTGTGGACTATACAGTCCATGGAATTCTCCAGGCCAGAATACTGGAGTGAGGAGCCATTCCCTTCCCCAGGGGATCTTTCCAACCCAGGGATCGAACCCAGGTCTCCCATATTGCAGGCGGATTCTTTACCAGCTGAGCCACAAGGAAAGCTTAAATGTGATAGGAAGCAGTTTTGAGGAGGTAAGAGAAGTGATCTGGTTTTCTTTTTTTCTACATGTACCCTGGTAGTGGTGCAAAGAACAGCTTGTGGGAGAGATGGACTTGACCAGAGAGGCTTGGTCTAGGTTTGGATCAGTGCAGGTTGGAAGAAAGGGTGGATTTAGGAGATACTGGTGGCTAAAAATATGGCTGCAATGCAGGAGACCCAGGTTTGATACCTGGGTCAGGAATATCCCCTGGAGAAGAGATGGCAACCCACTCCAGTATTCTTGCCAGGATAATTCCGTGAACAGAGAAGACTGGTGGGCTACAGCCTACGGGTTTGCAAAGAGTCAGACATGACTGAGAGACTAACAGACTTTTCACTTGAGGAAGAGGACTGGTAATTTCATTCATATTGATAAACAATGTATACAACTCATTGAGAAAAGCAAAACATTGCTATAAATCTAAATAATTCCCAGAATTCTGAACTCTTGTTTTGGCATTTATTAAGTCAGTACTACAGAATCTCTGACTTTCAGAACCTCTACCAATCTTTTGCTGTGCTGTGCTTAGTCACTCAGTCATATCCGACTTTTTGTGACCCCAACGACTGTAGCCCACCAGGCTCCTCTGTCCATGGGATTCTCCAGGCCAGAATACAGGAGTGGTTGCCATGCCCTCCTCCAGGGGATAGTCCCAACTCAGGGATGAACCCGGGTCTCCCGCATTGCAGGCAGTTTCTTTGCCATCTGAGCCACCAGGGAAGCCCAATCTTGCACTATCTGCAGCTAATTTACACCTCCAGGTGCCAGTATTTCACTTCATTGTAAAGGAGAAAGCAGCCTGAATGACTAGCACAAGGGCAGGAATGACTGACAACAGCCCCTTGTGTAACTCTTCCCCGGGGCCATTGATATTTTCATATGGGTGCTTTAAAATATGAAGTAGATATGTGTATCAGTTTGTTCACACAACCTTAACAAAATAGCACAGACCAGATTGCTTCTCTGCCTGTAATGTGGGAGACCTGGGTTTGATCCCTGAGTCAGGAAGAAGCCCTGGAGAAGGGCATGGCAACCCACTCCAGTATTCTTGCCTGGAGAATCTCATGGACAGAGGAGCCTGGAAGGCTATAGTCCATAGGGTCGCAAAGAGTCAGACATGACTGAAGCAACTAAGCACAGCACAGATTGTTTAAACACAGAAATTTATTTTCTCACAGTCCCAGAGACTGAAAGTCCAAGACCAAGGCAACCATCAGGTTGGTTTCTGGTGGAACCTCTCTTCCTGGCTTGTAGACAGCTACCTTGTCAGTGTGTCCTCACATGGCCTGTCCTTTGTGTTAATGGAGAGAGGGAAAGAAGAGGAGAGAGGGAAAGAGAGAGGGAGACAGGGATACCAACCCTATCAGATTAAGGCCCCATCCTTACCTTAACCTTTATTACCTATTTATGTGCCTTATCTCCAATACAGTCACATTAGGGATTAGGGCTTCAACATATGGATTTTGGGACACAAAATTCAGTCCATAAGATTGACTTTTCAGAAAATATTAGAGACATAATTTGAAGTACAGAAAAAAATTATGAATATAGATGTTCAGAGAACAAGATGGCGGGGGAGTAGGTGGACGTGGAGTACATCTCTCTCCATGGATACATCAGGAATACACCTGCAGACACAGAAGTGCATGCAGAACACCAGCTGAGAGCAGACAGGAGTACCTGACCAGCAGAAAAGAATATAAAGACCCATGCAAAACTCAGTAGGACGAAGGAGCTAGGGGGAAAAACAGGAGTGTTAGTAGGACTGGACCTGCCCTTGGTGAGTGGGGGAACAGAAGCAGGGGTCTGATCCCCACATTGGGGCAATTGTCTGAGTCAGAGGAAAAACATTTAAGGCTGAGAGTGAAATAGCTGATCTGTGCAGCCTAAATGGAATGAGAATCAGACACTCCTTGCAGCAGCCATAGATACCCTAGACAGGGACGTAGATTCCCCTGGAAGGTGGAATGGCTGAGAGCTGGAGTTTAGGGATTGTGCAGCAATCCCAGGGTGAGGGCTGCTGTTGACTGCGGAGAGACTGATCGAGATGTGAGGGAGGAGACTGTGGTGGGAAATACCTGTGGAGGAAAGCCAGGCAGCCATGGAAGGTGATACTGCTGAATCACGCGTAGTGGGTGGAGCCATCACCAGAGCCTCTCTCCCCACACACACACACACGCCAGCTTTGGCATCTGAACAATAGAGAGGCTGGCCCATCAAACACCTGATGCACTGAATTACAGAGGAGGACCCCAGCCAAGGGGCCCCTCTATGTGCCTGAGATTCCGAACAACAGAGACAGACCCCACTTAGAGGCAAGGGAGCCCTCTAAGTGCCTGAAGGGGCAGAGCTATGAAGAAAGACTGGCCAAAAAGGCCTTCTGATCACCAGCTACAAGAGGCTCAAAAAAAGACACTTATATAAGGGCCATAACTCCTGCGGCAGAGGCAGTCCATGCCCCTGCACACTTGGCACCACCAGGGTCCCTGAAAGCCAAGCAGCTGTGCCACCTTCACAGTCAACTCTCACTGGGGCAGAGCTGCCACAGGCAAAAAAAGTCGTGTGTCTATGCACGCAGGGTCCCTTCAGTAGTGTCTGACTCTTTGTGGCCCTGTGGACTGTGGCCTGCCAGGCTTCTATGTCAGGGAGGGAAGCTCTCCAGGCAGGAATACTGGAGCGTATTGGCCAACACTGGTTGCCATACCCTTCTAGAGCACTATATTTCTTGCTGCCCTAGCCACCAACTCCCCTGACTATGTGATGCTGCCAGAACCCCTGCAACCCAAGCAGCTGCACCACCTCCACCCCTGGCCCTCACAGGGTCAAACCCAAGTCCTCCAGGGCAGCCTCAGGAGCAAACCCCAGTTGATGACCCACATGTAGAGGTGGAAATAAAACCATAAGTGAAACACAGGGCCAGTGTGACTAAGGAAGAAGACCCAAAACCTTCCCAACAGCTGTACAAGCTGCAGATTAAATCCACACAATCAACTAGGCAGACTCTGTCTATGGAATATGTAAAAGGCCATTGAGAACTCCCACGAAAGAAAATGCACTTGTCCTGATAGCTGTGGACAATGGAGGCAAGAACACAGAGGAGTAAGACCAGATTAGAATCTGAGCTGCCCCCACAGCAGGTCCAGAGACCAGCACAGTGTTGGAGGGCATCCTGGGGAGGTGAGGTAGACTGTGACTCCCAGTGAGGGAAAGGACCCTGACAGTTAGTGACTGAAGAAAAACATTTATTATTCTTATGTTTTGACTTGCTCTGTAGATTCTTTAGGACTTTTTTTCTTTCTCTCCTATTTTATTTTCCCCCCTCTGTTGTAGTTGTCTATTTTATTGGCACTATGAAATCTAATTAAGCATTTGAGCTTTCTTTTTCTTTTTTTTCTCAGTCACACTTTTTATTGTTGTTACAATAAAAAGCCTCTATGTTGGGCTTTTGCAGTTTTGGGGAATTTCCCTTTTTTCTTTCTTTTCTCTTTTTTTAAAATTTAATTTAAAAAATTTAACCTATTATTATTTTTTCTACATTTAGTCTTTTGTTTGCTTTTCCTACTGTTCTTTCCCCCTTGCAGTTAATCTTTAATGTATGTAAATCTTATTCATCTACCTCTATTTAACTTTGCATATCTATTTGTTCTTTCTTTTCTTTCCTTTCCTCTCAACATATTTGTTAGTTTTGTCTTCACTGCTTTATTCCCCAATTGGACCTTACTTTAGTTTTGTTTTCCAGTTTATGCTTTAGTTAGTTGTGTTCTTAACTGGTAACTATAATTTTTGATTTCCATTGTTCCCTGGGTCAATCTATTGTACTTTATTCTTATTGGACCGTTTTGACTTTGTTCATGGGTGTATATTTATATGTGTATATTCCATTATTTTAATTATTATTTGCCTGATTTTGTAACTGCCATTTGGGGTTCATCTTTGGTTTCCCATTTTTGGATATTTGTTTTACTCTCAGTGCCATAACAAACAACTTGTGGAATCTTCATACCTGACCAGAGATCAAGCCCGGAGCATTTGGAGTAGGAGCACTGACTCTAAGACCCTAGACTACTAGAGAACTAATCCTGAAAAGTGAAAGTGAAGTCGCTCAGTTGTGTCCGACTCTTTGTGACCCCATGGACTACAGTCCACCAGGCTTTCCATCCATGGGATTTTCCAGGCAAGAGTACTGGAGTGGGTTGCCATTTCCTTCTCCAAACAGAGTATCAAATAGTGAGAACTCACACAAAGGAAACCACCTGAATACAAGAACTGGAATCATCCAACCACCAGTAGCACCCTGTGCAGGACACCTCATCTAAATGACAAACAAAACAAAAATACAAACTCAATTATCAGTAGATAGGATTACCAACTCACTCAGCCTTGCCCATCAGAGGAAAAACAAACAAATAAACAAAAACTCAATACAAACTTCACACTATACAAAGCTTACACAAACCTCTGGACCAACTTTAGGGGGGCAGAAACCAAAAGGAAGACAAAATTCAACCTTGAAGCCTGGGGAAAGGAGATCTCAAACACAATAAGATTTTTTTTAAAAAATAATGAAAAGCCAGAGAAATACTACACAAATGAAGGAACAAACTAGAAACCCAGAAGCCCAAATAAATGAAGAGGAAATAGGCAAACTCTCTGAAAAATAATTCAGAATAATGATGGTAAATATGATCAAAAACCTTGAAAACAAAATGGAGAAAATGTGAGAATCAATTAACAAAGACCTAGAAGAATTAAAGAATAAACATATGGAGAAAAACAACACAATTACTGAAATGAAAAATACTCAAGAAGTAGTCAATAGCAGAATATCTGAAGCAGAACGAATCAGTGAGCTGGAAGATAAAATGGTGGAAATAACTTCTGAAGAGCAGAATATAGTAAAAAGAATGAGAAGAACTGATGATTTTCTCAGAGACCTCTGGGACAATATCAAATGCACCAGCATTTGAATTATAGGGGTCCTAGAAGAAGAAGAGAAAAAGAAAGGGTATGAGAAAAATTTTCAAGAGATTATAGTTGAAAATTTCCCCAACATGGAAAAGGAAATAGTCAATCAAGTCCAAAAGGCACAAAGAGTCCCATACAGGATAAGCCCAAAGAGAAACATGCCAAGACACATACTAAACAAACTAACAAACACTAAACACAAAGAATATTAAAAGCAGCAAGGGGAAAGCAACAGGTAACATACAAGGGAAACCCTATATGCTTAACAGCTGATCCTTCAGCAGAAAATCTGCAGGCCAGAAGGGAATGGCAGGATATATTTAAAGTACTGAAAGGGGGAAATCTACAACCAAGATTACTGTACCCAGCAAAGATCTCATTCAAAATTGATGGAGAAATAAAAAGCTTTTCAGACAAGCAAAAGTTAAGAGAATTCAGTACCACCAAACCAGCTTTACAACAAATGTTAAAGGGACTTATACAGTCAAGAAATACAAGAGGAGAAAAAGGATCTACAAAATCAACCCCAAACAATTAAGAACATGGCAATAGGAACATATGTATCAATAATTACTTTAAGTCTAAATGGATTAAATGCTCCAACCAAAAGACACAGAATGGCTGAATGGATACAAAATCAAGACCCATATATATACTGTCTACAAGAAACCCACTTCAGACATCAAGACACATATAGACTGAAAGTGAGGATGGAAAAATATATTCCATACAAATGGGAAGCAAAAGACAGCTGGGGAAGCAATCCTCATATCAGACAAAACAGACCTTAAAAAAACACTTACAAGAGATCAGGAGGGACACTACATAATGATCAAGGGATCTATCCAAGAGGAAGACATACCAATTGTAAGTATCTATGCACCCAACGTAGGAGCACCTCAATACGTAAGACAAACACTAACAGACATAAAAGGAGAAATTGACAGTAATAATAGTAGGAGACTTTAACATCCCACTCACACCAATGGACATATCATCAAAACAGAAAAATAATAAGGAAATACAAGTGTTAAATGATACATTAGATGAGATGGACCTCATTGATATCTTCAAGACATTCCATCGAAATGCAGAAGAACACACCTTCTCAAGTGCACATGGAACATTCTCCAGGATATACCACATCTTGGGTCTCAAATCAAACCTCAGTAAATTTAAGAAAATTGAAATCATGTCAAGGTTCTACTCTGACCACAACACTATGAGACTAGATACTAGTTACAAGAAAAAAACTGTAAGAAACACAAACACATGGAGATTAAACAACATGTTTCTAAATAATCAACAGGTTACTGAAGAAATCAAAAGGGAAATCAAAAAATGTCTAGAAATAAATGACAATGAAAACACAACTCAAAACCTATGGGATGCAGCAAAAGCAGTTCTAAGAGGGAAGTTAATAGCAATACAATCCTCCCTCAAGAAACAAGAAAAACATTGAATAGACAACCTAACTTTACACATAAAACAACTGGAAAAAGAAGAACAATGACACCCCAAAATTAGTAGAAGGGAAAAAATCATAAAGATCTGAGCAGAAATAAATGAAAAAGAAATGAAAGAAACAATAATAAAAATTAATAAAACTAAAAGTTGTTTCTTTGAGAAGATAAACAAAATGGACAAATCTTTAGCCAGACTCATCAAGAAAAAAAGAGAGAAGAATCAAATCAACAAAATTAGAAATGAAAAAGGAGAGGTTACAACAGACAATGCAGAAATACAAAGGATTATAAGAGACTATTATGAACAACTATATGCAATAAAATAGATAACCTGGAAGAAATGGACAGATTCTTAGAAAAGTTCAATCTTCCAAAGCTGAACCTGGAAGAAATAGAAATTATGAACAACCCAATTACAAGCATTCAAATTGAAGCTGTGATGAAACATCTCCCAAGAAACAAAAGCCCAGGACCAGATGGCTTCACAGGAGAATTCTATCAAACATTGAGAGAGGAGCTAATCCCTATCCTTCTAAAACTCTTTCAATAAATTGCAGAGGAAGGAACACTTCCAAACTCATTCTACAAGGCCACCATCACCCCGATCCAAAACCAGACAAAGACAACACAAAAAAAGAAAACTACAGGTCAATATCACTGATGAAGATAGATGCAAAAATCCTCAACAGTATTTTGGCAAACGGAATTCAGCAACACATCAAAAAGCTCATACACCATTATCAAGTTGGGTTTATTCCAGGGATGCAAGGATTCTTCAATATACCCAAGTCAATCTATGTGATACACCATATTAACAAACTGAAATATAAAAACCATATGATCATCTCAATAGAAGCAGAAAAATCCTTTAGCAAAATTCAGCACCCATTTATGATTAAAACTCTTCAAAAAACGGGCATACAGGTTGGATGCATGAGACAAGTGCTTGGGCCTGGTGCACTGGGAAGACCCAGAGGGATCGGGTGGAGAGGGAGGTGGGAGGGGGGACCGGGATGGGGAATACATGTAAATCCATGGCTAATTCATTTCAATGTATGACAAAACTCACTGCAATGTTGTAAAGTAATTAGCCTCCAACTAATAAAAATAAATGGAAAAAAAAAATGGGCATAGAAGGAAGCTACCTCAACATAGTAAAGATAAGCCTAGAGCACACATTATTCTCAATAGTGAAAAACTGGAACCATTCCCCCAAGATCAGGAACAAGACAAGGGCGTCGGCTTTTACCACTATTATCCAACATAGTTCTGGAAGTCCTATCTACAGCAATCAGAGAAGAAAAAGAAATAAAGTGAATCCAGATCAGAAAAGTAGAAGTAAAGCTCTCACTGTTTGCAGATGACATGATATTGTACATAGAAAACCCTAAATATAGTATCAGAAAATTACTAGAGCTAATCAGTGAGTTTAGCAAAGTTGCAGGATACAAAAACAATACACAGAAATCACTTGCATTTCTATATACTAACAATGAAAAAATCAGAAAGAGAAATTACGGAATCAATCCCATTCACCATTGCAACAAAAGGAATTAAATATATAGGAATAAACTTACCCGAGGTGACGAAATGTACACAGAAAATTATAAGACACTGATGAAAGAAATCACAGATGACATAAACAGATGGAGAGCTATTCCATGTTCCTGGGTAGGAAGAATCGATATTGTGAAAATTACTATACTACCAAATGCAATCTACAGATTCAATGTGATCCCTATCAAATTACCAATGACATTTTTCACAGTTCAGTTCAGTTCAGTTGCTCAGTCGTGTCCGAATCTTTGTGACCCCATGAACTGCAGCACTTCAGGCCTCCCTATCCATCACCAACTCCCGGAATTTACACAGACTCATGTCCATTGAGTCGGTGATGCCATCTAACCATCTCATCCTCTGTCGTCCCATTCTCCTCCTGCTTTCAATCTTTCCCAACATCAGGGTCTTTTCAAATGAGTCAGCTCTTCACACCAGGTGGCCAAAATATTGGAGTTTCAGCTTCAACATCAGTCCTTCTAATGAACACCCAGGACTGATTTCCTTTAGGATGGACTGGTTGGATCTCCTTGCAGTCCAAGTGACTCTCAAGAGTCATCTCCAACACCACAGTTCAAAAGCATCAATTCAGACGAATAGATAAGGAAGCTGTGGTACATATATATACCATGGAATATTACTCAGCCATTAAAAAGAATTCATCTGAATCAGTTCTAATGAGATGGATGAAACTGGAGCCCATTATACAGAGTGAAGTAAGCCAGAAAGATAAAGACCATTACAGTATACTAACACATATATATGGAATTTAGAAAGATGGTAATGATAACCCTATATGCAAAACAGAAAAAGAGACACAGATGTACAGAACAGACTTTTGGATTCTGTGGGAGAAGGAGAGGTTGGGATGTTTCGAGAGAATAGCATCGAAACATGTATATTATCTAGGGTGAAACAGATCACCAGCCCAGGTTGGGTGCCTGAGACAAGTGCTCGGGCCTGGTGCACTGGGAAGACCCAGAAGGATCGGGTGGAGAGAGAGGTGGGAGGGGGGATTGGGATGGAGAATACATGTAAATCCATGGCTGATTCATGTCAATGTATGACAAAAACCACTACAATATTGTAAAGTAATTAGCCTCCAACTAATAAAAATAAATTAAAAAAAAAAGCATCAATTCTTCTGTGCTCAGCTTTCTCTATAGTCCAACTCTCACATCCATACATGACTACTGGAAAAACCATAGCCTTGCCTAGATGGCTTTGTTGGCAAAGTAATGTCTCTGCTTTTTAATATGCTGTCTAGGTTGGTCATAAGTTTCCTTCCAAGGAGTAAGTGTCATTTAATTTCATGGCTGCAATCACCATCTGCTGTGATTTTGGAGTCCCAAAAATAAAGTCTGACACTGTTTCCACTGTTTCCCCATCTATTTGCCTTGAAGTGATGGGACCAGATGCTATTTTTCACAGAACTAGAGCAAAAAATTTCACGATTCATATGGAAACACAAAAGAACCTGAATAGCCAAAGCAGTCTTGAGAAAGAAGAATGGAGCTGGAGTAATCAACCTTCCTGACTTCAGATTATACAAAAAAGCTACAGTCATCAAGACAGTATGGTACTGGCACAAAAACAGAAATATAGACCAATGGAACAAAATAGAAAGCCCAGAATTAAACCCATGAACCTATGAGTACCTTATTCTTGACAAAGGAGCCAAGAATATACAATGGGGCAAAGACAGCCTCTTCAATAAACGGTGCTGGGAAAACTGGACAGCTACATGTAAAAGAATGAAATTAGAATACTTCCTAACACCATACACAAACGAGATAAACTCAAAATGGATTAAAGACCTAAATATAAGACCAGAAACTATAAAACTCTTGGAGGAAAACATAGGCAGAACACTCGATGACATAAATCAAAACAAGATCCTCTATGATCCACCTCCTAGAGTAATGGAAATAAAAACAAAAGTAAACAAGTGGGACCTGATTAATTTTAATAGCTTTTGCATATCAAAAGAAACTATAAGCAGGGTGAAAAGACAACCCTCAGAATGGGAGAAAATAACAGCAAATTAAACAACTGAGAAAGGGTTAATTTCCAAAATATGCAAGCAGCTCATACAACTCAATGCCAGAAAAACAAACAACCCAATCAAAAAGTGTGGAAAAGACCTAAACAGACGTTTCTCTAAAGAAGACATATAGATGGCTAACAAACACATGAAAAGATGCTCAACATCACTCATTATTAGAGAAATGCAAATCAAAACTACAACAAGATATCACCTCGCACTGGTCAGAATGGTCACCATCAAAAAGTCTTGTGGAGAAAAGGGAATGCTCTTGCACTCTCTGTGGGAACGTAAATTGATACAGCCACTATGGAAGATGATATGGAGATTCCTTAAAAAACTAGGAATAAAACCACCATATGACACAGTAATCCCACTCCTAGGCATATACCCTGAGGAAACCGAAATTGAAAAATATACATGTATCCCATTATTCATTTCAGCACTGTTTACAATAGCTAGAACATGGAAGCAACCTAGATGTCCACCAACAGATGAATCGGTAAGGAAGTAGTGGTACATATACACAATGGAATATTACTCAGCCATAAAAAGGAACACATTTGAGTCTGTTCTGATGAGGTGGATGAACCTAGAACCTATTATACAGAGTAAAGTAGATCAGAAAGAGAAATATAAACATTGTATTCTAACACACATATACAGAATCTAGAAAAGTGGTACTGAAGAATTTATTTACAGGGCAACAGTGAAGAAACAGACATAGTGAATAGACCTATGGACATGGGGAGAGGGTGAGATGTATGGAAAGAGTAACATGGAAACTTATATCACCATATGTAAAATAGATAACCAATGGGAATTTGCTGTATGTCTCAGGAAACTCAAACAGGGGCTCTGTATCAACCTAGAGAGGTGGGATGGGGAGGAAGATGGGAGGGAGTTTCAAAAGGGAGGGGATATATGTATCCCTGTGGCTGATTCATGTTGAGGTTTGACAGAAAACAACAAAATTCTGTAAAGCAATTATCCTTCAATTAAAAAAAAAAAAAAGATGTTCATTGCAGCAATAGCTATGGTGGTCTAAAAAAAGAGAGAGAAAGAAACAATCTAAATGCTCAATAATAGAGAATAGTCAAATCAATTGTAGTATATCTACACAGTTATTTAAAATAACATAACAGGAAAATGTGTATGCTTAGAAATTAACAGAGGGAAAAAGTGCAAGGTATTAGAATAATCAAAACAATGTATAATTTGGCAGATGAAAAGCCTGAAAGGAAATATATCAAAATATTAAATGTGGCAATTGGTAAGTGGTGAGCTTATTTGTGATTTTTTAAAAAGTTTTCTATGTTTTTATAATGGGCAAGTGTTGGTCCTTTAATGGACCAGAATCTGGTGGTCCGGAGTAGAAGATAAGAAAGTAAGAGAGTGAAAGAGGCTGATATCCCCTGGTTTACGTGGAGAGCCAATAAAGCTCTGTTCTTAGAGCTCGCGCCGCTGCACGTAGGCAGCAGGCACCCTCTCGAGTGGGTGAAGGTACAGAGCGCCCCAGCAAGAAAGTGAGCTCAGCGGGCCTCTGCACTCCAAGGAATTAGCCTGAAAGAGAGAGAGAAGGAAAGAAAGACAGACACGGGGACCAAAGCTCTGATGGAGCAACGGTGTTTTAATCAATATGGCACGTGCATGTATACTGTTTTACAAGGTAGTTATTCTCAGCAAAGATAAAGATTAAAATTCCAGACTTACAAAACACAAGACGATCCCTATTAAAGAGAGAAAAGGGTACTTAGCACCATAATGAGAAACTAACAAAGGAAGTGCCTGGATTCCTCAGCCCAGGGAAAGGTGTGCCTTTAGGAATTAATAAGGGCCAAAGGTTTCCTGACAGATCGTAAACAGCCCACAGGAAGCCTCCTGTTAAATGCATCCTGATAGGCAAGCATCACTTTTATTTATTTTTATTTTTTATCAAAGCTATACATTATCATAGTTTACTAAGTTTAAAAGTTCTACAAATTTTATTATGAAAAACAGTATCCTTTGCCCTTCCCTGTAATTTCCCACTCACCAGAAGCAAGAGCTTTAAACACTTTTTGGTGATTCTTTTTTTATTTACCTTGGTTCTCTAAATAACATTATTTTATTCCCATTTCTTATATTTTAAGTTTTTGACATTGTTTATTGACATTGCCTATACTCTACTCCTTCAAATCACTCAAGGGCCCTTCTTATCCCTATATTCTTCTAATATAGGCATATGATAATTTTGGTTAGACCACTATTCAATATTTACAGTATGGTGACCAAGAAAATATTATTCACAGCCTTGAAGTGTTGCAAATACTTTTCCTTACTTGCATAACTTCTTGTTTTTACTGGAACTCATAATTACTTTGCTTTTTTTCAAATAATTTTCTATGTACTTAGCAGGAAATTCAACTTTACATTTTTGATCAGTTAACTGCAGCTCTTCTCCGTGTGGTTAGTTGTATCAAGTATCTTGAAGATATCGCTCCTGAAGTCTTCTGACCTGTATGAGCTAGTTGACCTCTATTCCTTGTTAGTGTGCAGTTGTCATCCTGGAACCTATCTTTACCCTCCTCTGGAGCTTCCCTTTTGCCTCTTTCTTAGGCTGGATCCTCTCCCCACTAACCCATTTCCTTCTTCTTTCTTGGTTTAAAGAGATTTCAAACATGGAACTATATCCTGTGATAAACAATAATGGAAAAGAATATTAAAAAGGATGTGTGTGTGTGTGTGTGTGTGTGTGTGTGTGTGTTTGTATAACTGAATCACTTTGCTCCACATCAGAGATTGGCACAGAATTTTCAGTCAATTATACTTCAATAAAAAATGTGAAATAAAGAGCTTCAAGAGGTTTAAAAAGACTTCTTTCTTGGTTTCAAGAGATACATGGGGGTAAATATTTTAAATTAGTTTTTATTGAAGTATAGTTGCTTAACAATGTTGTATTAGTATGAGGAGTAAATTTTTGAGACCCGACTTGTCTGAAAATGTATTTTTCCTATCTTCACACTTGATCGACACCTTGGCTGGGTGCAGAACTCTAGGTTGAAAATAATTGTTCTTCAGAATTCTGAAGACATTTTTGCTAATCTCCTAGTTTCTAATGTTGATATTGAAAAATTCAAAGCCATGTGATTCCTGCTCGATTATATGTGACCTGTTTTAACTTGTAGAGCTTGTAAAGTCTTCTTTTTAACCCAATGTTGAGAAATTTTATGAAACTGTGTCTCTGTGTGGGTCCATTTTCATCCATCAAGGATATTTCAACCTGAAAACTCATGACCTCCACTTTGGGGGAAATTTCTTGACTATATTAAGTATTTTATTTCCATCATTTTTTCTTCCATTTAGAATGCCTCCTATTCAGCTATTGATCTGCTCGACAAGTCCTCTAATTTTCAAATATTCTTCCTCTTATTTCAATCTTTGTTGTTCTGCTCTCCTTTCTGGGAGTTTCCTTCAGCTTTACCTTCAACATGCCTATTGAATTTTTCCTGCTTTTATATTTTTGTTTCCAGAGAGCTCTTTGTTATTCTGATTTTTCCTTTTAAAAAAGTGCCACTCATTCCTCTTTACGGCTTCTCTTAACTCTAGGGATACTAACAATAGTTTTTGGTTTTTTATAAAAAGTCTTTTATTCTCCTTTGTAGCAAACACCTATGGCAACCCACTCCAGTATTCTTGCCTGGAAAATACCATGGACGGAGGAGCCTGGTAGGCTGCAGTCCACAGGGTTGCTAAGAGTTGGACACAACTGAGCAACTTCACTTTCACTTTTCACTTTCATGCATTGGAGAAGGAAATGGCAACCCACTCCAGTGTTCTTGCCTGGAGAATCCCAGGGATGGCGGAGCCTAGTGGGCTACCATCTATGGGGTCGCACAGAGTCGGACATGACTGAGCGACTTAGCAGCAACAGCAACAAATACCTGGTATGCGTTGCTTCACATCCTCTCAGCCCACAGTTTAGCCCAGCCATTGCTATGGCAATTCATTTTTTTCACAGGAGTAATCTGACAGTGCCTCACTTTAGCTGCACCAAGCATTGCTTTACACCCTAGGGCTCTTCTGATCTACAGTTATGTTTGAGGAAATCAGCTCTCCACTACAGCCTACACAACCTAGAAGTGCAGGGTAGTTGACATCCTTGACCAATGAGGGATGGGAGCCATTGGATTAATGCTCTCCTTTTTCATACCTCAGGAGGATAATCTGAGGTAGGCTAAACATAGCTCCTCAGAAGGCACTGGCAAGATAGAACCCCAGTTGTCAACAGCAGTGACTATTTGATAATACATCCTTTTTTTCTTTCCGTTTTACTATCCCAAGTCTCCATTCTTGTTTCCTGGGATTACATCCCAAAATAGATCACCTGCAGATGAGTCTACCTCAAGCTCTGCTTCAGGGTAGAGGAAACAGAAAAACTTTACATACCATTTTTGCTATGTTGGCCATTATCTGTCATATTAGAGACTTATTAGATCAGATGTGTACTGATCTTTGGCCATCTGATTATAATTAACAACAGGAAACTCAAAAGCTAATTGAAATTCAAAGCCTGTAGTTGGTGTTAATTGTGACACTCACTGTAGGATAATGTAGTCAGGCCATTTCATTGGGGAACACGTGACATCAATATATTTAGGTCTTTATTTTGGGGTTCTTATGATTCTCCAGAGAAAAGTGTTTCAGTCTCCTATCTGGAGGACACATACATGGCCACCAGCTTTCTGGAAACTGAATGGAGAAGAATAAAGTATCAGTATTCAGTATGTAAACGTTCACATAAGAAAGAAGTTAGTCGCTCAGTCATGTCCGACTTTTTGTGACCCCTTGGACTGTAGCCTGCCAGGCTCCTCTGTCCATGGGATTTTCCAGGCAAGATGGCTAGAGTGGGTAGTCATTCCCTTCTCCAGGGGAATCTTCCTGACCCAGGGATTGAACCCATGTCTCCCGCATTGCAAGTGGATTCTTTACTGTTTGAGCCACCAGGGTAAGCCCAAACATTCACTTAATCTCTATGCTTATGGTTGGATAACTTTGTCCTCAATTGTATCCCCCCCCCCCCCCGGCTGGAGGTTCTCTGTTTTATCTTTTCCATAAAAGAAATCTCCAATCTTTTGCTAGGAAAAAGGACAGTTGCTATACGCATGAAATGAAGGAAGGATTCTGGGGATTTGCTTCTTAAACTTTCAACCAATGCCCCTATTTTCAGCCTCATCTTCATTTCCACTTTCAAAGGAGCTGTCAATTCCTCAGCCCTTTCGGGGCGTGGGGGGGCAGGCAGTGCAAATTGGTTTTTTTTTATTATTATTATTAGTTGGAGGCTAATTACTTTACAATATTGTAGTGGTTTTTGCCATACATTGACATGAATCAGCCATGGATTTACATGTATTCCCCTTCCTGATCCCCCCTCCCACCTCCCTCTTCACCCGATCCCGCTGGGTCTTCCCAGTGTTTTTTTCTCACTATTGTTATAAGGTTCAGCCTTGTCAAATCTGCTGAGTAAATTACCCAATTCACCATTTGCTTTCCAGCTTTCAAAATACTATCTATGCAGTCTTTTTTCCTGTTTTTTTTTTTTGTTCTTGTGGGTTATGCCTTTTAAAAAAAATCCCTTCACTGTCATTTTTACATATTAAAAACACTTATTCTGGATACTAATCCTTTTGTTATTATTTTGCAAGTCTTGGAGGTTTTCTTTCATTGTCATTTAAATGGATCTTGGTGAAGGAGCAAAACCAAATTCATATGTTCAATCTGCCAGCCTCAAGTAGAACCATGCTTTGCTTTTACAATTTAAAATACTTATTTTCACATACAAGTGAACATTTCCAGAAGCGTAAAAGTCTAATGAAAAACATCTTTTTGGCCCCAGAGTCTTTCCAGAACACTTTGGATCACAACTTTTTGACTACTACTGAAACATCAGTTCTGCTGTGGAGAACTTTAGTGAACTGCAGTAGCCAGCATGTATCATGGATAGAAAGAACTGATAGAATACTGTGAAAATTTGCCATTACATTGGAAAGTGTTTTCAGTTCCTCTCTCAGCTTGCTAAGTCAGGGTCCCTGCAGAGGCTGAATAGAAAATGTTTGCATGACATGATTTCAGGAAAAGGTCTCACTCTCAAGTTTGTATACTCCCTTCATTCTGCCATTGCCACCCTCCTTGGTGCCTGAAATCCTTTTAGCCAAAGACACAGTCTTCCTTTTCACAATCAAAAGGCAAACTCCAGGAGAGGAATGTGATGATATATGGTCACAAGAGGCTATTGATGGGTGCAAAGACCACCAGGGTTCTGAGTATTTGAGGTCAGAGAGAAGGCACCTTGAAGAAGGGCTGGAGCACAAGAATAAGGGGAGGTCTAGAAAAGGGAAGCTTAGAATATTGGAAGTGAATATTGGAAGTTTTCTACTTCACAGTGCTGCCAAAGTTGTCAAGGGTGGAGCCTCAGCCTGTTACAGTTTAGAAAACACTTTCTTCACACTTATGAAGAGTCAATATTTCAATTCTTATGCCTGATGACCTGCAATAAGATGGTAGAAGTCCAGGGAGACATGTGGAGAAGCAGCGAATGGAAGTGAAGACAAGTGCCACAGATGGAAGAAATACTAACCACAATAACAATGATGCATTTGTCTTTTGGATGCCTCCAGTGAGGTTATTTCAAAGTTGACAATAGCAAACAGAAAACAAGTATTTCAGGGAAGTTTAAAGATGCACTAATGTACCATTCGGCCTTGTGCTTACTAGTCTATGCCCTTCAGTCACAGGGCCATAGGCAAAATCACATGGTTGACAATGTAGACTCGTTTGCAATTAGGCTGTCAGGGCTGTTTAATGTGTTTTGGAATGTACTTCAACCTCAGGCAGCTTGTGACGTGGCTCATAACAAGACAAAGCTTGCCACATTACTTTGGTCCTCATTACTGTCAGGCAACCCATTTGTTTTTAGCACAGGCTGTGTATAGGGAAAATAATGGGATGCAAGCTCTGGTATGTATCTGTGGGATGAATGGTGAGGAAGGTGAAGTCTCTCCTGTGCCATGAAGGCCAGAGTTACCAATTTGATCTGCACTGGCTATATGGAGAGATATAAAGAGGTCTGACCTCTCATGCATTGGTGATGGGAAAGGAAAATGGCATAGCCCCTATGGAGGGAAATTTGTCTCAATCTAGTAAAATTAGAGTGCATACATAAATCAATCACACTTTCCAGAAACTATTCCAAAGGTATACTGGGGAAAAAAAGCAAAAATGGCATACGTTCAATGTATTCATTGTGATATCTGTAATAGCAAAAGACTGAAAGAAACCCAGTACATCCATGAAAAGGAATAATATACAGTTACTTTGGCTACCTGATACAAAAATCCAGCTCACTGGAAAAGACTCTGATCCTGGGAAAGACTAATGGCAAGAGGAAAAGGGTGTAACAGAAGATGAGATGGTTGGGTGGCATCACTGACTCAATGGATATGATTTTGAGCAAATTCCAGGAGACAGTGAAGGACAGAGATGCCTGGCGTGCTGCAGTCCATTGGGTTCCAGTCAGACATGACTTAGCAACTGAACAACAGTTACAAAAAAGGGATAAAGAGAATTTTCATGTATTGACATAGAATGATCTCCAGGATATACTAAGTGATAAAAAAGTAAGATAGAGAAGTTTCTTTAGTTTGCCATTTTTCTGTACAAAAAGGGTAGAAATCATATTTGCTTATATTTTTCAACAAGAAACATCAATAGTATAAACCGAGCTCTTTAAAAAACTGGGAGAAAGAAAGAAGAGTGCAGTGATAGGAATGGAAGCTAAACTTCTCTGAGTGTACCTTGTTATCTAGTTTTGATGTTGGAAGCCTTATTAAAAGTAAAATTAAATCTGAAGTAAAATAAAAAAGCAATCCTTAAAAACTGAAAACAAACTGAAACAATTGAACCTCACTGTATATTAAGTTGATAGCATAATCACACAAAGAGAATCATGTCAAATGACTATAAAAAACAGTATTTTGGCTGTGTATTCCTAGAAATATATGGTCTAAGAATAAAATGATCCACAAAGATGGGAATTTGGCTCCCAGTGCAGGGGACATGTGTTTGATCCTTGATCTGGTAACTAAGATCCCACAAGCCTCCCACTGTGTCTTAAAAAAGAATCCCACGAAGAAATCTTAAACTGCTTTCAGTAGTTTTTTTTTTTAATCTAACATTGGCATGTTATTTTTAAATTACTATTGGCTTTTTTACAAGAAAGCAAATAAACCAAGATTATTGGGGTACGAGAAAAAAAGATATAAGTATAAAATAAAGAAATTAGGTAAAACCCTATACTATTATATTTGAATTGGAAATATTATAAACTCATATTTTTGATGTTTTCAAAATATTTTCTTTAGCTCTATCCAGTGACAAGCCTAGAAGGAATGACAGCTCAGTAGCAACAAATGTCCAGGTCTGAGTCAGTAAATGTATAAGATGAGCCTGAGACATCTTGTAGCAAAAAGCAAGGAAAATATCAAAGATTACTGGGATTCTGTCAAAAGGAAAACAAGCCATTTTGAAGGAGATTCCACTGGCCAATGATGAGACAATTTGTGCATTAAAAGTAATGAATGGATATCTGCTTTTTTAATTTATTTATTTTTAATTGGAGGATAATTGCTTTACAATATTGTGTTCATTTCTGCCATATATCAACATGAATCAGCCATAGGTATACGTATGCCCCCCTCTTCTTGAACCTCCCTCCACCCCCCATCCCATCCCAACCCTCTAGGTTGTCACAGAACACAAGGTTTGAGCACCCTGCATCATACAGTCAATTTCCATTAGCTCAAGCATATTAAGAGCTTGGAAGTGGAATTGCCATCCTTACAAAAAATTTTTTTAAACAATGGAAGGCACCAAAAATGGTGGAGTAGGTAATTCCAGGGTTTGGTCCATCCACAAAAGTAACTAATAAGCTATCAAACTTTCAAAATCAACTTTCTGGGATCTCTGGAATCTAGTAAAAAAAGAAAAACTCATACCAACCATGGGAAAGCTTAATGAAAAAGATGCTACATCACGAGAGGACAGTGGAATTTTTAAAAAATTGTATTTATTTATTTTTGGCAGTACTGGGTCTTCGGTGCTGCTCAGGCTTTTCTCTAGTTGCAGAGAGCAGGGGCTACTCTCTAGTCACAGTGCACGTGGCTTCTCTTGTTGTGGAGCATGGGCTCTAGAGCGTTGGGGCTTCAGTAGCTGCAGTTCCCAGGTTCTAGAGCACCAGCTCAATAGTTGTGGCGTATAGGATTAGTTGCTCTGCAGCATGTGGGATCCTCCCGGATCAGGGAACAAACCTGTGTCTCCTGCATTGGCAGGTGGATTCTTTATCACTGAACCACAGGAAAGCCCCAGGACAGCAGAATTTTAAATTGTGTGCTTGCCATTTCTCATTCCAGATTGGCAGCAGCTGTGGAGACAACAGCCTGTACTCCTGGTGCAGGTTGCTGTGCCAGAAGAAACGATGATATAAACCTTATACTCCAAGAATTGTGAATGTGTATCTTGACCTGTCAAATCTGTTGCTTCCTTATTATTTGCTCCCAAAAACTAGAGTATGGGGGAAATATTACAGCAGAGGAACCTGGCAAACACTACCTCAGCCAGGTGATCAAGTTTAACATCATTAGTTATGTCATGTTGTTAGCATGTATCCTTGATATGATATGATGATGGCAAGCTTTATCTCTGTGATCTTCCTCCCAAGAACATGTAACTCCAGTCGAATCATAAGAAAAATATATATAAATTCTACAAATTACCTGAACAGTACTTCTCAGAACTGTCTTGGTCATCAAAAATAAGGATAGTCTGGGAAACTGTCACAGGCCAAAGGAGGCTTAAGGAGACATGACAGTTAAATGTCCTATTGTGTCCTGGGTGGGATCCTGGGAGAAAACGGGCTCTAGGGAAGAACTAGGAAAATCTGATTAAACGATGGAGTTTAGTTAATAAGTATATCAATAATGGTTTCATAATTGTGACAGAAGTAATGTAAGATATTAAGAATAGGAGAGGAGATATACATATATATACTCACACATACACACACGCACATATAGTTGATTCACTTTGTTGTACAGCAGAAACTAACACAACATTGTAAAGCAATCATACTTCAATAAAAAAAAAAAGAAACTGGTTCATGAATTGCCCAAATCCAGAGTGCATGATAGTCTACAGAAAAAATGAGCCAGTTTCTTCAACAAATCAGTGACTTGAAAAAGGGAGTATGGACTATTATGGAATAAAAGAGACTTGAGACCCATTACCCAAGTGCAATGCATGGATCTTGTTTGGATCTGGATTTGAACAAACCAACATTACAAAGACATCTTGAAAGCATCTGAGAAAATTTGAATACAGACTGAAATTAAGGAATATTGTTAATTTCATTGGATGTGATGATGGCATGGTGCTTATGTGTATCTCTTAATGCCTTTAACAATTATAAATTGCACACCAAAGTAATTATTGTAAAATTTCCTTTAAAATCCTCCAGTCAGATGAAGAGAAACAATGATTGGAAGCTGATGAAATAAGAATGGCAAAATGATAACTGTTGAAGCTGGGTGGTGGTACATGAGAGTATATTATATCCCCTCTTTTATGTATGTTTGAACACTTTTATAATAAAAAGGTTTTTCTAAAGAAATATAGATTAGGGGTATGAGCCCTACATCCCATTATGATTTACCCTTAGTTGTGTAATTCTGGTCAAGTCACTTCATTACAGTACCTGAACTCTTTCCTTAATGACTTAGAAATATAACTGATAAAGTGATGATGATAAATTTTATTGTCTAATGTGTGCCTAGAATTACATCAAGTGATAAAAAGGAACAAAGAACTGCATATATCCTATTCTCCAGGCATCAGGGTTGGGGTGTGAGAGCTAGAGGAGAGGAAATATGGCTTTGGAAATGTAAACTATTATATGGAAGAAAACTATCATTTGTAATTCCATCATGCAGAAATAAACACAGTAAGATCTTGGTATATATTTATACACCTTCCAGACATTTTATTATCTACATACACTTGTCTTTTTTAAAAAAATATAAAATTTGAACTATTCTGTATGTGTCTTCTTGTGTCATATTTTTGCTTGTTTTGTTTTCTGTCTCTGTGTGTACTATTATACCCTTGGAGTAATTCAGTGGACACTATAGTATATGGAAACAAAAATATGTAACCATGATCTAGTTTCTTTTTTCCCTTACACCTCTTTGAATAATTACAATAAGCCCTTTAATGAATATGTACCACATATGGTCATCTCTAGCTTAAATTCTTTTTTTTTTTTAGCTTAAATTCTTGAAGCTGGTCTCTTGATATCTAGTTTTACTCTCTTGCAATTCATCCTTCACACAACACCAAAGTGATCTTCCTGAAATAGCCCTAACTACATCACTCCTCTGCACAGAAACTCTCAATGCAAGAGGTTGTGCGATTCCATATGTATGACATTCTCAAAAAGACAAAAGTATAGGGAAAGAGCACAGGTCAGTGGTTGCCAGGGTTTAAGGGTGTGGGGAGGGTGTGACTATAAAGGAGTAGTATAAGCAAATTTATTTATTTATTTATTTTTGGTTGCACTGGGTCTTGTTGCTGTGTGCAGGCCTTCTCTAGTTGTGGCGAGCAGGGGCTACTCTTCATTGTGGTGCACAGATTTCTCATTGCAGTGGCTTCTCTTGTTGGGGAGCACAGGCTCTAGGGCACATGGGCTCAGTAGTTGTGGCACATGGGCTTGCTCCATGGCATGTGGAATCTTCCTGGACCAGGGATCAAACCCATGTCCCCTGCATTGGCAGGTGGATTCCTATCCACTGTGCCAGCAGGGAAGTCCAGGAAATTCTTTTGGGTATTGAAATTGTTCTTTGTCCTGATTGCAGTGAGCCAAGCCATGGGGAAAGAGCAAATTGAAGGGTCAAGTGAGGCAAGCAGAGGTGGGTAAACCAGAGAAGCAGAGTCAAATCGGTCAGAGAGCAAGAAGGGACTAACGTCCAAAGCCAAGAATATGAGCACATGGAGGACAGGAAATTATACAGAGTATGCTAAGCCATAGAATAGTTTGGGTAAATATTAGAGATAAGCTTTCTTCGTTCCCTTCTGTAAATTCATCTGCCCCCTTTAAAGAGCCAAAGCTGAGTATAAAATATCAAGTGAATTCAGTCCTACCCAGTCTAGACCATCGGACCGAACATCTATGGGGAGCAGGTGTATTAGAATAGGAGAGGTGTGAGCTTTGGAATAAAAAGACCAGGATTCAAATTCTGACTCTTTCCCTCAGCACAATAGCTGTGTGACCTTAGGCAAATCCCTCTCAACTTCAGTTTCTTCATCTGAAAAAATGGAGATAGATAGCATCTACCTCAGAGGACTGTTGTGATGAAATAAAATTATGTAAATGATCCAACATGAAGTTTGGTATCTAACAAGCACTAAACAGATAGGAGCCCACTTCCTTCATAGGCATCTATCATAACTTGGCTTTATATTTCTAGTGAGTTGTATGCACTACATCTATCCCTCTCCAACCAGATATTAAACTTGTTGGGGACAGATACTATGCGAATCATTTTTAGCACATATTTACTTTTTAAAGTAATATATTTTTCAGACTACAAACACCACATAAAATTATACAAAGGTCAAATATTGCAAACAACACAAAAGAAATCCCCAATCATCTTCCCTGCTTCCCCAACCAGAGAACTGCCGTAAAGAGTGTGGAACATTTTCCTCCAGCTCCTCCCACCACATTGTTGTTTTAGTTTTTTTTTTTTTAACAAAAAATGGGATCATTGTTGAAGTATGAGTCTCAAAATGTTCAGGAAAAGTTTTATACAAAGTGTGTGAACATGTGTCAAAGTTTAATTTTAACTCATGAAGGAGGAAACCAGCAGGATGGTAAAGTTAACTCAAAAAAGGATGTGAGAACTGGTATTTATATACACTCAGTTAAAAAACAAGAGATTGCTAATATAATATTGCTAAGTTAGAACCAAAGCTGATTAATGCCCAAGAGGGCAATAAGAACCAAAATCGTGATGTCTTCTTTAGGTGGGCAGAAAGTGTCATTGCATCAGTTTTACAGAATTGTAAAATGACTAAATCCTCATCAGTTGTGCTAAATTACACCTCTCTAGACCCAAAGAGTCAGATGACACCTAAATAGGTGTATTAGAAAATGCTTTCAATGTGACATTAAAGCATTAAGTAATCATCTCTTCCCTATGTATTAATTTCCTATGCTGCTTTAATAAATTACCACAAACTAAGTAGGTTTTTTAAAAATATATTTTCCTACAGTTATGACAGTCAGAAATCCAAAACCAGCTTCATAGGGCCAAAATCAAAGTGTCAGCAGGGCCTGGCTCCTTCTGGATGCCTTATGGGACAATCTATTTCCTTGTTTTCATCCTAGAGCTTCATTTCTCAGTTTGTAGCCCCTTCCTCCATCTTTTTTTAAATTGCTGTCAACATATATTCCTTTTTAATTAATTAATTAATATTTTCTTGGCTGCACCACCATGGGGTCTTAGTTCCTCAACCAGGAATTGAATCCGTGCCCCTTGCATTGGCCAGGTGGCACCAGTAGTAAAGAACACACCTGCCAAAGCAGGAGACAGAAGAGACTCGGGCTTGATACCTGGGTCAGGAAGATTTCCTAGAGGAAGAAATAGCAACTCACTCCAGTATTCTTGCCTGGAGAATCCCATGGACAGAGGAGTCTGGCGGGCTATAGTCCATAGGGTCACAAAGAGTCAGACATCACCTAGCACCCTTGCAGTGGAAGCATAGGGTCTTAACCACTGGACCACTAATGAAGTCCCCTCTTTCTCCATCTTAAACCCAACATTATAAAACCTTCAAATATCTCTGCCTCCATCTTCATATCATGTTCTCTCATAAGGATCAATATGTTTACATCTAGCATACCCCGATAATCCAGGATAAGTTCCTAATTCAAGGCCAACTGATTAGCAATTCTCCCTTAATTCTCCCTGGCCATATAAGATGGCATATTCACAAGTTCTGAGGATTAGGACAAGTAGACCTTTATGGCAGAGCAGGAGGTGGTGGGCATCGTTCCTCCCATCACACCCTTGGTTCCAAGTTTTGAGTAGTTCTTCATAACCTTATCCTATACATTTTGTTCTCCAACTTGCTTTTTTTCACCTATCTTTTCACTCAGCACATGCTGTATACACCTACATGATTCTTCTTAATGACTGGACAGTATTCCAATTATGGAATTGCAAGAATTTAATCTTTTCCCTATAGTTGGAAATTTAAGTTAATAGTTTTTCATGGAGACAAACAGTGCCTCAATGAATAGCCTTATACATATTTCTCTGAACAATTGTGGCTATGTTTCCATAGGGAAAAATTTTTAGAGGTTAAAATTCTGAGACAAAAAGTATGCCATGTAATTTTGACAAATACTGACAAGCGACCTTCTGAAAATTTGTGCCAATACTTTACTCTCATACCAGTAATATGAGGGTGCCTATTTATCTCCAACATCACTTACACTCAATATTTTGGATTCACTTGTCTTTCAGCATCTATGTAGCTCTTTAAGATATCTACATAGACTCTGCAGGCACAAAATAAGAGTTTAATAGTTGATTAACAACTGAAAATTAGTTATTGTATTTACTTAATACACTCATGGCTGAATTTATCTTTGTTACATCCTCCTTGCTAGGCTTCTTTTTTTTTTAATTGAAGTATAGTTGATTTACAATGTTGTGTTAAGTTCACGTTTATAGCAAAGTGATTCAGTTACACACATGGACACACACATATAGATATATTCTCTTTCAAATTCTTTCCAATATAGGTTATTACAAGATATTGAGTCTAGTTTCCTGTGCTATACACTAGGACCTTGGTGTTCATCTATTTTATATATAGTAGTATCTATATGTTAATCCTATCCTCATAACTTATCCCTCCCATTAGAACAATGCAAATCCACGTGTACAACTCAGAGGGCTTGTCCTAACAATGACACATTGGTAAGAGAACTAATATGTGTAAGTGTGTCTTGAATATTATAAAGTGCTATTCAGATGTTATTTCCATATATGGAAATGTGTTTTTGCAGGTAGCTTTCATATCTTACACAGACTGGCCTTGCTATTTCCTGGATTCACATGGCATTTGTTTTGTTGCCAAGGCCCATAACGTACTTTCACTGTGCACCCCAGAGTTTCTAAGGCCTGAAGTATATGATTGATGGTGCCAGTCTTTCAGGAGGAAAGGCATAAAATTGTGGGCATAGGCATCTTCTGAAGACAGTAATTGTGTGGCTGAATCAAACTGACTCCATTTTGTCAGCTCTTAGGGCCAGAGTCCTACTCCCTCCCCTCTCGGCATGACTTAGCTTTAGCCTACTCACTAGGAATGCACCGAACCCAGTTGAGTTCCCTATTAACTTTTAGCTTTGCCTTCATCTGATATGAAAACTGGAAGAATACTTTTTGCTGATCTGGATGATTAATGATAATGAGACTCCTTGGATGGGGGAGGAAAGAACCCTGGTTCCTATAGGTGCAAATGTGTGTCTCCCTCAGTAGCCAGATTCTATTTTCAGCTTTGATCCCTTTTCAACTCCCCCATACCCCTTTCAGGGGCACAGAGTGCAGCTGTGAATATCCCTGGGTCATTGTCCACCAGATCCTGCCTATGCCCACAATAGGGCATTATGTGCCATAATTGCACATTATGGAGTTGCCTGCTTCATTTTTAGGTTTTAAAGTTCCTTCTCAGTTCAAAGGATATAACTCAATATCCCCGCCTCCCAACAGCAATAAAGCCCAAAAAGCAAAATCTTGAGAGAAGGAGGATCTCCACTCTTGGGAAATATTTTGGAGGGTCCACAGTCAACTGATTTTGTACTAGAAGATTTGTCAGAGACAGAGTCTCGTGGATTTAGATGGACTGTTTGGGGGAACACCCAACCCTACAGCCGTCAACCTCACCCTATCCCAGGAAGTAGTAATCAGTTCTGTAAAGCTAAAGACTATGGCCTTGTGAGGTGCAGGCATGAGGAGGGCTAACTGAAAGAGCACTCAAGGTTGACCTAGACTCTCAGAGCTATGACAGCTCCAGGAGGGGTGTTATTCTGTAGTGTCCCCATTCTCTAGCATGCTCTGGGGGTCAGCTTCTCAACAGCAGTAAGGGCAGTGTTGGCCAGAGAAAATTATAAGAGAATGGGCTTCAGTACTCCCCTGCTCTGATTGGTTATTTCTGGAGGAAGTGGTCATACAAACCTGAATGGAATTGCTCCCTCCAGTTTTACTTTCACAACCAGGATCTGGAAGGTGTGTGTCTAAAAACATAAGGAGTCAAAATCCTGAAACTAGAAAGGAAATGATTCTCTTCACCATCCTTCCCCTCCCTACCCAACCCCATTTCCCAACCCTCTCAGTCTCCAGCCTACAAGTGCATGTGAACACATCCTCGGTTTTCCTCCTAGGCTTTTCAGGACTTACCCTTCTCTAGAGTGAACTGAGTGGCACCCCTTGATAAGGAGTATTTGTGATAAAGCATGCTTGATATAAACCCAGCCACAGTCCATAAACTATTCTTGAAACCACTAACACATTAAAATAATTTCACAAAGGACTTAAGAGGACTTAGAAGTTTACATCATGATCAAGAGTATAAGGTCTGGGGCCTGAGTGCCCAAGACTGAATCCTGGTTCTGACACTATCTGTGACCTCAGGCAGGTCACTTCACTTTTCTATGCCTTAGAATCTTCATCTGTAAAATGCGGAATCACAGTACTTACCCTCAAAAGAGTTGTTTTGAAGATTGAATGAAATAATGCATATAAAGCACCATGCCAGACATATAGTAAGTGCTCATAAATATTAGCTAGCGTTTAATTCTCCTACAGTGCCTCATGGTTCTATGCCCATAGTCTTTAAAACTGACAACTATTAGTTTATTTATTAATAATACATTTCCTTAATATGTTCATTTGTCCATACTTAGCCTACCGAATTTTCAATGACATAAGAATAGTTGTTGCTACAATGGTCTATCTAGCATTTCCCCCCGCACTTTGTAATTCTGTACTCCTTTTCCAAGGTCCATTTGTTTGCTGGTCCCATCTCTGCCTCCTCTCCCACTCAGACTTGCCCCTAAAAAAGTACCCTGTGTTGAACCTCCCCCCACCTCCCACCCTTCTAGGTTGTTACAGAGCCCAATATTGTAAAGCAATTATCCTTCAATTAAAAATAAAATTTTAAAAATAAATAAAATAAAATTTAAAAGTACCCTGTGTTGCTTTAAGATTTCAGAAGGTAAAAAGGAGTAATAAAAGAAGTGTCTGCAGATGGAAAGGAGCACACTCCTCTGCTCTACTCCTATATTCCACAATGCATCTCCTGTGCATCTATAAGATTGCTATGGAACAGAAAGGCCACCACCTATATAGGAGGTTCTGAAGGTTCATTTGTGTAATGTATCACTGGTGTCTCCTCTCTGTGGATAAGGGCAGCTGGTTTTTCAAGTGGAACTTGCTCCACAATCTTCACCCTAAACTCTCTGCATTCCTGGCATATTAAGTCACTGAGGATGGAAAGGATACATGCAGGAAAATAAGTCTAGCCTGGTGTGAGCCACATTTTTCTGCCCTCTGTATCTCCACTTCAGCTCCAATTGGCTTGCCTGGGTCAACTGTGTGTCTCTATGTTCTCATAGCACCTGATCCTTAAGTAGCTGATTTACATGGCTTTTCTGGACCAAATTATAGCTCCACACTCCTCTTGCTCTTAAATAATAGAAGGCACATTAACCACTAGGGAGAAATTATTGCTTGAATTCCAAAGAGGCAGTGTGTTTTTCTGGAGATCTGGTAGGTTATTTCTTTCAAATTTACCTTGAATAACAATCAGAGGACAGTGGTGTGTGCTTTTTATGACAACCACCTAGATCTCCATCATGAAAGATGAGGATGAGGAATGAGGGAATTATGTTGAAAGAGGAAATCTCCACTTCTCCAAAGTCACTTTACTCTTCCCCAAACTAAGTATCCAATCCTTTCAGCCCCAAACAGTGGTTGAAGATGGCAAAACCACAAAAGACATGTCAGGAAATAGGACAATTCTGGCTCATGCACTGCTGCTTAACAGAGGGAGTTCTTCCAATATTAGATAAGAGGAGGAGAAATGGCAAAAGATAAATTCTTACCAAGATCCCAAGAGTAAGACTGGATGAGAATGAGGAGTCTTAGCTTAGATTGTTCACAATTCCTCACAGCATTGTGGTGGGCACAACTGATTCATGCTACTAGGAGTTCATCTTACTTTCTTGGTCTGTGAGGGGCAAGCATTAGTTAGGTAAATGCTAAGATACTCAGTCCCAATAGTCAGTGGCCATAGAAGCTTCATATCCTTGGTGATGTTAGAGGCATCCAGCTGACTTTCTCATCAAAATACCCAACTCATATGAGTGAAAGTTACTCAGTCATGTTCAACTCTTTGCAACCCCATGGATTATACAGTCCATGGAATTCTCCAGGCCAGAATACTGGAGTGGGTAGCTGTTGCCTTCTCCAAGGGATCATCCCAACCCAGGGAATGAACACAGGTCTCTTGCATAGCAGGCGGATTCTTTACCAGCTGAGCCACCAGTGAAACCCAAGAAAATTGGAGAGGGTAGCCTATCCCTTCTCCAGTGGATCTTCCCAATCCAACTCATATGATATATAAACATTAAGATACATAAGGAAGGGAGACCTGCATTCCTCCACTGGGGGTGTAGGAATGAGCAGATGGTTGATAAGCACATGCTCCTTATTAGAAAACAAAATCTTGTGGGCAGAAAGCAGTACTGATGATGATTTTCCTGATCATGATCTGGAAAACATGATCTGGTTTTCCTCCTCTGCCTTCACTCCACCTTGGGGTGTTAGCCACTCTCCCAACCCCAAACAACATAAAGTTGATGTCCTAGGTATTATTACCTCTCTTGTTCTCTGAAAAAAATGAATCAACAAAATACTCAGGAAAGAAGGAGACACAAAGCAATTTTCATTTCTTCTACACATTAGAAACATTTTCAATTACAGTTCAACTTCTCTGAGATCTACATCAGTATTGGTCAAAGAGCACAACAAAGCCAGGTTGGAGGGAAACCTTGATAAAGAGGCAAGAAGTAAGAGCTTTGACTCAACCACTCCACTCAGCACACTGGAGGCTCATGCAGGTCCCTAAGATAAAGTCATGCTGCTTTATGCCTTGAATGAATACTACTCTGTACTCCCTCCTCATAGTGTGTCTTTGAAGGGCTGCTTGGAAAAAAAGATCCCTGATGAATGATCACTAGTAAAGTCCTAAAGGAGAGCTAACTCATTTGTGGGACAGCTCTTTCAATAGTGGGGGTTTACCTCTTAATCACTGTTTCTCATTGGAATTGAAAGACTCCAGCCATGTTCACAGTTACAGGTTCCACATTAGTCAAACAGTTTCCTGGGCAGTACCCATAGGTTGTAAGCAGTCACATCCTCTGTTCAGTCAGGATATATTCTGGTGGGATTCTGAGTCATTCAGTTCAGTCCACAGAAAGCTCAGTAATGCTCAAGTGAATGAGCAGAGCTTAAAAGTCACAGACAGCCTTAGGTGCATAGATATAAGGTATCTCACAGGGCAGCCAGACAGCTGACCAGGGTGGATGGAATATGAATGACATCTCTGACCCTCCCAGATATGTAGTAGTTACCTTGCTGTTCAAACATAGCAGTCAATCTTAAGGAAATAAAATCTACTTGAGGGCTGCTCTTTCTTCTGATAGGCTTACCAGAAAACTCAAAAAAATATCCTGGTAGATATTCACCCAAGAGCCTCATCATCTCCTTCAGTTCTACAGCTGGTCTTGGCATCCCCCAACCCATCCCCAAATATCTGAAAGACAGAATCAGGCAATGCTTTGCCTTGCTTCAGCATCAGCAGATGGCTCTGAGTTCTCAACTCTGCCCTGAGGGTGTCGATGGGAGCATACACAGTGGAGGTAGTCCACTACATTGTGAGTGAAGAGTGAGCGCAACGGATGCAAGTACTGGAAGAACAGGAGCATGAAGCCAATGGAAATCAGATAAGCAATAATGAGCTGCAAGGCAATCAAGGAATGACAGTAATCCAGTAACACTTTAACTCCAAAGAACTTAAAAACCAAGACCATGATCACATTCTCTATCAATCTCACACTATAGTGCAGGCCCATGTGTCCCCAGTTCTGTCCTTTCTCAACAAGGTCCCTATCTGCTAACTTCAACTGCAAAGCTGACCAGCAAGAGAAGTTGATGCCAGCGTAGAGGACAGTAACGGAAATCAACACCACCAGGGTGCCCACTCGGCTGAAATTTTTCTCAATGTTATTGGGCATCTGGGCACCACTCCTCCAGAACTTCACCCAAGGCTCAAAGAGGATGATCAGGAAGTTCAGCAGTAAGAAGGGCACAGCTTTCAACTTCAAGGTGGCTGAAAAGAGCACGAGAATCACGAGGCGGGAGGTGATCTCCAATGTCCGCCAAATGGTGATGCACAGGACTTCTAGTGGCCCAAGGCGAATCTTGTATTCATCATACTTGATCTGGATGGCCAACATGTTGCAGAGGGTAGCCCCATAGGTGACAGATATCAGGGAAAAGACTATGAGCACTGCTGTAAGAAAGAAGAAACAGAAAAAATAGGCAGTCAATGTTGATGAACTTTGTATTCTGACCCAGAGATCCAGAGAGACGATAGGCAAGACTTGAGGGCTTAAGAGAAAAACCTATGAATGAACACAGCTGTGTAAACTAGGAGCATTCACAGAAAAAAAATGGAAATTAATTATTTTTGTGTGATAGGGACTGTAGCAGTTTTTCATTTCTCTAGTTCCTAAATTTCCCATGAAATTAGAAATGAATATGTACTGTGATACTTTAATAATCATATAAACATGCAAAATAAACATTTTTAAAAAGTGAGTCTCAGAACAAGCACTGAAGGCTTCCCTGGTGACTCAGATCATAAAGAATCTACCTGCCATGCAGGAGACACAGGAGATGTGGGTTTGATCACTGGGCTGGGAAGATCCCCTGGAGGAGGAAATGGCAACCCACTCCAGTATTCTTGCCTGGAGAATTCCATGGATAGAGGAGCCTGGAGGGCTACAGTCCATGGGGTCATAGAAGAGTCGGACACAACTAACACTTTCAGCACTAGCACTGAGAGGTCACTAACACAAGAAGAGTACATATAAAGGGATAAGCAGCATCCACCTGATGAAACCTGAGAAAACAATGCTGGAGGCAGAGAGAACTCTATCTGCAAAAAATCCTGTCTTAGGAGACTCAGAGAGAATGTCTTTGGTTATACAAGTCCCTGCTTTGAGGAATATCTTCTTCAAGGAAGTAATCTTGTTTGTGTGTGTTTCTAGAATATAAAATATATCCTGGAAATTCCAAGAGGGCAGAAAGGGCCATGTATATTTTGTTCATTGCTGTATCACCAGAACCTAGCACACTGCCTGGAGTATAGTAGGTGCTCGACAAATGTTTGTGGAATTAACGAAGAATTCTGAATTTAGAGAGACAGAATAAAATACCTACGATTAGAAGTCCTTGGTTCAGCAGTGCGGAAGCTTGTGCAAATCACTGAATATCTACGTGCCTCAATCTCCTAGGTCACTGATATATTCTAGAGTTGCTTGTATTAATCACCAGCAATGCCAGTTTATCACATCAATGGTGTGGTAAACTTTAGGAATCCCCAAATTTCTGGCAGGATGGTTTAAAGTTTTTTTAAAAACCATTTCCTAGCCCATAACATCCATATCACTGAAGGATCAGTATGCTCCCTAACTTGCTCTCCTGAGTCTCAACTTCAGTGACCCTTTCTTTTTCTTCCTTCCTTTATATCAAAGGATACAGGTCACTAAGAAAGATCTAGCTCTCTCAAGGAGAATGAGGGGTCCAAGGGTACTCATCCAAAAGAAACACTGAAGCTTTCTGTTATCATAAAAACACTGGATTCAGGGAATTACAGCCATTGAAATGTCAATCTAATCTGCAAGAGGAGCAAAGACCTCCCCATGGAAAGCCAAAAAGAAGCACAGCTTTTTTTCCAAGATCTTTTCCAGCTCTAAGTATAGGGTTGCGGTCTCAAGTACTGGAATGGGAGACTCAGTGTCTACTCTTAGCTTTATTTTTAATTATTTATAATTTTTTCTAGTTGTATTGGGATATAATTGACATATAACATTGTATTAGTTTAAGGAGTACAAAAGGATTATTTGATAAACTCTTGGCTGTATAAACCACACTCAGTGCCATTCTCATTATTTGATGCTCCTTATGGAGTTTGGAACATCAGGGCACATGTATAGCTGGCCAAGTGTGGTGATACTTTCCCTCAACTTAGAACTCATTTGTTGATAGTAGTGTAATAAAAGGTAGAAAGCCTGATGCTTCCAATTAATGTAAAAACACCTTCCATCTGTTTCCCTAAAAATAGACACATGCCATAATAGGTCATAATGTTGCTAGTGAATTTGCTCATCTATGCTGATCCAGATAAGCCTCCCAGAGCAAATAGAAAAAAAAGGGGGGGGGGGTTGGAAGGAGAAGATGGGAGGGTGGCTGAAAATGAGGAAAAGTGAAACCAAAAAGTAGTTTACAAAACCTTAAGAGAGAGGGTATCATCAGAAAGTTTTTAATAGGAGAAATCACCAAAGAATTGAAAATAAGGCCTTGCAGAAAGCTTCCCCCTACAACCTTTGTATAGTGATATAGTTGGGCTTCCCTGGTGGCTCAGGTGGTAAAGAATCTGCCTGCAATGCAGGAGACCTGGGTTTGATCCCTGGGTTGGGAATTTCCCCTGGAGGAGGAAATGTCAACCCTCTCCAGTATTCTTGCCTGGAGAATCACAAGGACAGAGGAACCTGGAGGGCTACAGTCCATGAGGTCGCAAAGAGTCAAACACGACTGAGTGACTAACATTGTCACTTCATAATTAGAAATATAGGTTCTAAAGGTGGATGTCCTAGATGCCAATCCTTTTTGCCATCCATTAGTTATGGAACCTCCAGGAATTTGTTTAACTTCTCAGTGCCTCTGTTTTCTCATTTGTAAGATGTGGATAATAACAAGTATCTTATAACATTGCTGTGAAGATTTAAATGAAATAATTACATTAGAGAAATCCCTGGAACATAGTAAACTCTATCTGCTAACCTCTATCATCATCATCACCATTCTCTATTTCCTAAAGTGCAGGAGACGCATTTAACTTACATAGGCACTACCCTGACACTTAGGAAATTAGGTGATTTAAAAACTGATAGAATACCTAGACATAGGCCTCACAAAAATGTGTAAGACCTATAACAAGAAAATGATACAATTTTACTGAAGTATATTTAAAAATATTTAATGAAATGTACCTCAGTCAAGTTGTATATAGTTGGCCCTCTGCATCCACAGATTCAACCAAATATGTATGGAAAATACTTGGGAAAAAATTCCAGTAAGTTCCAAAAAGCAGAACTTGAATTTGCCATGCACTGGCAACTATTTACATAGCATTTACATTGTATTAGGTATTATAAGTAACCTAGAGATGATGTAAAGTATATGGGAGGATGTACACAGGTCATATGCAAATATTATACCATTTTATATAAGAGATTGAGCATTTGCAGATTTTGGTATCCATAGGGGGTCCCTGAAACAAACCCCAGCAGATACCCAGAATTGACTGTAATCTTCTTGTTAGAGTTCTTATATATTTATGGCATAGAGTGTAGTGATACTTCATGGAGGTATATTTATCTCCAAACTCATCAAGTTGTACACATTAAATAGGAGATAGAGGTAGAGGTTTTTGTCATTTATACCTCAATAAAGTCATTTCTAAATATTAAATGAAATAGAGAGTTCAATTATCTTCTAACATGAAATTGACTGATCCTGCAAAACATGTAAACTCCCTCCAAAATAACCTAAGTAATTGAGTGCAATCCCAGTCACATTCTCAATAAAATGTTTTTTCTTTCATTGTTATTATTTTGCTTTGTTTTGTGTTCTGGTGGGTGAATTGACAAACTGAAAATTCATTCTGTTTGGAAGATCAGGCTAAACTGCTCTATCAGATATGAGCTGTGAAAGGCCTTTGTAAGAAAGGCACAAGACCTAAAAGCAATAAAGAATTTGAATATATAAAAATTTAATACTTCAAAATGCCAGAAAATACAAGTATATTGTCCCTTACATATAGTGTGCTGCACATCTCTTACATGTATGACATATATATGCACATTTAAAATGTGTGTATGTGCACATATACAGAACATTATACAAATGTATACATACACACTTATCCACAGCTGGGAAAGGAATAGGCAGAACAAGTGAATAGTTCATCCAAATGAATAAGGAAAAAACAAACATCACACTAGAAAAAGTGAGTACCATATATAAATAAGAACAGAATGTCCAAACATGAAATGATGTTCAGCTTCACTCATAAACCAAATTATTAAAACAATTATCTTATAATTATACAGGTATTTAGCTTAAGATATGAAGAAACAGGCACATTCATACACTTGGGAATACAAATTCATGCAACCTTTTGGCAGTACTGACGAAATTCTAAACATGCATATCTTTTCTCCCAGCAATTCTACTGCTAAGAAGTTATTCTACAGAATCTCATTCCAGTACACAGACACTTTAAATAATAAACTTTAATCCTACCAACAGAAGATTAGGGAAGTAAGAAAGAATGGTCCAATTCATATAAAAGAAATATATAGTATCAAAATGACCATATATGCATATATAATTATTATATAAGTATATATAATTAAGTATTGAATAAACATTGGTATACTTTTGACAAAACATGTTGCTGAAAAGAATGTTTAATACAGTCCTTTTTGGGCAAACATATATGGGTCATGTGCTCAGTTGTCTCTGACTCTTTGTGACCCCATGGATTGTAGCCTGCCAGGCTCCTATGTCCGTGGGGTTTCCCAGGCAAGAATACTGGAGTGGGTTGCCATTTCCTTCTCCAGGAGATTTTCCTGACCCAGGAATTGAACCCACATTTCCTGCATTGCAGGTAGATTCTTTACCATCTGAGTCACCAGGGTAGCTACACACACATATATATATTGTATACATGTTTATATTTACACAGTAAAAAGAAGTCTGGAAGGATATACATTAAATGGTAAACAGATTACCTTTGGGAAATGAGATTACCTCTCCTATTTTACATATATTCTGTACAGTTTTGAATCTTTACCATAATCATGTCTGATTTTTATAATTAAAAAAAATAAGGACCAAAAATAGTAATACATGATCATGATGAAAAGAAATTCAAAACATATAAAAGGGTATAAAGTAAAAGCTAAAAGCCAGGTGACTGCTCATTTTCACTCCCTAGAAGTAAATCGTTTCTTGCATATCTTTGTAGAAATAGTCTGTGCATATACAATTACCTGCAGGCCATTCGTTCTGTGCATGAATTATTTTTATAATGCATAATATTTTAATTAAGTGATTTATTTACCCTCAAAATTCTCAGGAGAAATCATTTCCAGAGATTTTTCTCCCCAACTACCTTCAATTCTAGGTATGCAAAAAGCTTCAAGACCAGCAAAACTTCATGAACAATTCTTAGCAGAGAAAAGGAGAACACATTTCCTCCCTACACTTATTTGAAACATGGAGCTTTGTGAAGCAGGGTCAACAGGTAATAATAAGGAAATGGTCCAAAGCTGTACCCACAGCTGTACCAGCTCAGACCCAAGTAGATGAAGCTAATCTCAGGCTGTTAAAAGTCATTAACAGTACTTTATCTCAACTTTTGAAAACACTGACTCACACTTCATCTTCTGCTAGAGGTCTACTCATCCCAGGATCCCTCTTTTACAAATGGGAGATTAAGACAGTGACCTCTTTGGTAACTTCTTCTAAAGAACACAGAGAAGGTCAGAACTGGGGCCAGGCCTGACTCAAACCAGTATTCAATCCATACCATTTTTCTTTCTCCCCAGTGGAGATGGAAGGAATGAGTGATTCAATCAGTGATTCCCAAAAGTGGCAGATCAGAATCAATCAGGGTACTTTCAAAAAATGCAGATTCCTGTATTAACTGACTTAGGGCTGAGTATGGAATTTAAGTTATAAAAGGAGCTTTCACCCAGTGATTATGTTTTCTCATGATCAGAATATTAGGGAAACTCTTATTAAAAGGCAGTCATCCCTATACCAACCAACCAAACACCCTCAATCAATGTAAACACTATGGGTAGGAAAAATGTCCTACCGGCTGCTGGTATTACTCACTTCTTCTGGGCCCAGAGACGGTTTATCTATGGCATTTTTAGTTTAAATACCTTACCCAGGTTTAAGAAATCTGGCAGGCCTGAGATATCTGGCTCTGCAAGTTGACTATTGGTGCTGTTCAACAGAAAGCTCTAAAATACCAATACAGTAATCATGAGGTATACACAGCTGCTGAGTACTTGGAATGTGGCTAGTATGACTGAGGAAGTACATTTTTAATTTTAATTTAAATAGTCACAGGAAGCTGGTGGCCAATATATTGGACAGTTCAGGTCTAGATTTCTAAGACCCTTGATTTCAGTGGAACCCACCCCTCGCCTGACCCCACTCACCTCTACCCAGGGGGACCTCTGCAGAGATCAGAGTCACATAAAGCTGATAGGTCAGCTGGGGCACTGAGCCCAGGAAGGCTTGAATCTGTGACATACGTTTGTAGGCATTGCGGTGCATAGCCAGGGTCCGGATGGAGTGGCCCACCTCCCATTCTATCAGCACCTCCTCGCCATTTATTAGCATCTTCTTTCGGGTGAGGCTGACATAGGGCTCCTCCTGCCCCTCTTTCTTCCACAGTGTGAGGTACTTAATCATGGCCTCCAAACATCTGCAGAAGTAAAGCATCATGGGAACTTAACTAAAGCTGTCCTAGGAAAGAAATTGGTGGTAAGGGAGGATAAATAACTCAGGAAGGTTGTGATACTTTTCTGCCATTCTTTCACTCCTGTTCTATCCAATTTTCATGAGTCAAACAGTTGGTCATGCCTTCTACAAATCACTTGAGTCTAAATCTTTTGTGTTCATTCAGTCATCAACCAACCTAAGAACACCAATTCAGAAGTATTTGAGGACTTAGAAATTGGTTTGTCTCCTTAAGAATAAGCCTATGAAAGAAAAATGACTGGAATACAAAAACATTAATAATGTGTTGAGAGAAAATGATGAAGGTTCCAAAAGGCTCTGGTTTTCCTAACACCTTAAGTTCCTGAGGAAAAATGTTTCCTATTCAAACCTTCCAGCTTCATAGTCATGTCTTTTGAGTTCTGCTTTTTCAAGACAAAACCCACAAGTATAACTATCTCAGCCAAAAAGTCTTGGAGGGGATCTGGGAAAAAACCTCTCAAATACACAGGGATGCTTATAAATCAACTATACTCCAATAAAAATTTTTTAAATAATTTAAAAGATAGAAACAAAAGCCATTTAGCAACAAAGGTACTTAAAAAGACTTGGCAACTCAGAACCCAATGTACTATATACCTAGGGAACCTCAAAAGACTCCTTAAAGCTTGTTCTGGGGGCCTCTTGACCTGTTAGGGAACAACAGCCTTTTAAACTTCATTCTTTCTCTACAAAAGAGGAAAATTTTCTTTGATTTGAAATCCCCCCCCCACACACACACAGAAATGAATGGAAACTGTGGACTGTTTCTTATGATAAGTTGAAACAGTTGTGTCGAAATTTAAGCTGTCTTTCCTGACAGGCTAAGGGCTGTATTTATCTCACCACTGCCCTTATCACATAGTGGGCATTTGATAAATATTTGCTGAGTAAATAAAAGAGTAAGAAGGAAGCAAATAATACAGGTGAGAAGTGATGGGAGGAGAAAATGACAATGGCAATGAAATTTAACAGAAAAAGAGACCAAAGACAAGTTCAGAGATTTATATGCTCTCTAGACCTCTGGCTCCTAATAGGAAAGAGCATTGGCCAGCTGCCATTCTCCACAGGATCTCTCTTTTCTTAAAGATGTTTATTTTATATTGGACTATAGTTGATTTACAATGTTATGTTAGTTTCAGTTGTACAGCAAAGTGATTCAGTTCTACATACACATGTATCCTTTTTCAAATTCTTTTATTTAGATTATTATGAAATATTGAACAGAGTTCCCTGTGCTATACAGTAAGTCTTTGTTGGTTATCTATTTTTAAAAAAAATATTTATTTAATTATTAGGATTCACCAGGTCTTATTTGTGGTATGTAGGAGCTAGTTCCCCAACTGGGGATCCAACTTAGGCCCCCTGCATTGGGAGCACAGAGTCTTAGCCACTGGACCACCAGCGAAATCCCAGTTATCTATTTTAAAAATAGTAGTGTGTATGTCAATCCCAAACTCCCAATTTATCCCTCCCCGTCACCTTTCCCCTTTGGTAACCATAAATTTGTTTTCTAAGCCTATGATTTTGTTTCTGCTTTGTAAATAAGTTCATTTGTGTCATTTATCCACAGGATCCCTTTGACATTGGTGCATGTGTACCAGCTTGAAACATCCACACTGTAAGGAAAACTGAAATCCAGGAGAGAAAAAGATGGGAGGAGAAAACAGAGAAGAAAAAAAAGCAATTTTCTTCTCTGAGTCAGGAAAAATGCGTATGTGCACTTCCAACAAAAGATTTAAGATTTTAACCCAAGCCCATCAATGTTATTGCTGAATAAAATATGCGGGGGGGGGGGGCGGTGTTGCATGAAGAATCCTGTTCCTACTTCTATTCTTAAGGCTATTTACTGGTTTACGTAAGCATGTTTGCCTTGCTTATAAATGGCACAACATGAGAATACATTTTCACTTCCAGAGGTATCTTTGCATTTCATATAAGAAAGCCAGGCCCTCCAAACACCTTCATGTGCCTAATAGCACTAATCAAGTTCCTACCTACCCAAAAAAGTAATTTGCCTTGAAAATAAGCATTATCAAGGATATGATCTATGAGCTTTTAATTGATTTTAAATGCTTTTCAATCATATCTAGTCAAAGGTAAATGATAAAAATGAAACAGAGTACTCGACACTATGGATGGTCCAAATCAAAGATGGCTTGGGAGGCCGCAAAGCAAAGAGAGAAGTCAAAATGGGGGGCTGGGGTAGTACTTACTGAAATTCGCATCTTCAGGAGGGAGGGGACACATATATGCCTATGGCTGATTCATGTTGATGTATGGCAGAGACCATCACAATATTGTAAAGTAATTATCCTCCAATTGATATAATTTTTTTAAAAGAGCACTTGATCTTTTTAATTCAATAGATTGCATTTGAAAGAGGAGAGAAGAATGGTTTCCTTGCTCCTCTGATAACATCTCTAAATGACATCTTGATTCAAAGTTCAAGATGAGGTCTTCCTTTCACAGCTTAACTTCAGAGATTTAGAACTGGAAAGGACCTTTAGATTACCTAGTCCAGAGGTTGCATAGGCCAGCTGAGTCACATCGGAAGAACAGCTGTGGCTTGTTTGGCTCAGACAGTGTTTTTATTTAATTACCAAAATCAGTTGTCAAAATATTAAGTCATTCTATTTCCCACAAAATCCTGTCTTGAGTGCTTCTCCTGAAAAGTTGGGGCCTTGGCGATATTGGGTCTGAATTCCCACAAGGAATCACCGAACTGGAGCTGTGGAGCAGTTGCCTCCTTTAGGCTTACCTTGTGGAATCCAGATTGCCACAATACTCACCACTCTCCATCATTTCTTTAACAATGAAACTTCATTTTTATTTATCATCACACATGAAGCTACTGTTTTTCTCATACTTGTCTTGCCTTGCTCATTTATGATACTTGCCTGGCCCCTGTTAAGTGTTTGACTTTGAGACCCATGATCTAGTCCAAGCCATTTATTTTACAGATGAAGGAACTGAGGCTCAAGGCATCTTCAGGGATTTCACCAAGGCTACATAACTAGTCAATGACAGAGGGGGCAAGGGGGGCCCACTAGATTCCAGCTCTCCTGAATTCCAGGCCACTATTTCTGTTGATGTCTCAAATTTTCACTGATGGAGCATAAACAATTACTCCCTGTTTAAATATATTGATAAAAATTTTTCTTTAAAGAGTAGAGTTCCTTAGCCAGTTTCAGACTGTTTATGTCTCTGATGATGAAACATTTCCCCAATCGCAATTACAACATCAACACTATGACCCATATTCCTCAGCTGACTGCAGGTTTCTGCTTCTCTTGCAATCAAGATAAACTTGGTCCATTCTTTCCTACTGACCTCATAAATTTTGCAACATCTCTCTATCTTGAAAATCCCATAGCATCCAGATGAGACTTCTGATGCAGATGCCTGTTCCCCTTAGGATAAGGCACATTCTTATCCTTTCAAAGCAAATGGAATGGAAAGACTCAATATTATTATATTGTGCTACAGCATCCAGATAGACTGTCTTCCTTTGCCCCTTCTAACCGTGTACCTTTATTGCAGAAAGATACAAAGGGATAAACAGGGGACCAATAAACTGCCAGGAAAAACAAACTACAAGGGGTTGGGGTACCAGATGAGCGTAAATGGCTTAAAATATTTCCCAGATGTCAAATAACTCCAGAAAATTTGAAAATAACAGTCACAGCAGACCAAGCAGCTCAGGGTAAAGAAACTGAATGTGAGATGGGACAGAGAGGGTAAGGAACTTCCATCCAATTTTAAGAGCATCTAAAAGGCAGGGTCAAAATAACATACTCCAAAGCTATGGCCTGTGTTCACAAGGTGATCACATCAATTGGTCTCAAATTCAGATAGCAAACATTGTCAGATGAAGTCTTATTAATGGTACTAAACATGGTTTTGGAACACAGGCACATGCCACATGTTCATTGTGATGGCACTTAAGACTGCAGATAAGACTTTGTGGATGGCAGGCAGGGAAGTCAAGAGTGGGAGGGAATAGAAGAATCGATTCAATTAGAGGCACAGTAACAGTCTTAAAAAATATTAAATGCATCCTTCTCTGCACAATGGGGGGAAGGGAGAGAGGAGGAGGGAAAAGATGCAAAAGTTGCTCACCTGATAACAGGTCCCAAGAGGATTAGGTGCATAAACAATGATAGTGGTTTGTCTTTGGCCAGGTCTCTGTGGACAAAAATGAGGGTCAACTGGACCATGATGGATGAAAACATAAAGAAAGAAAAAGTGTATGTCATCCAGTAGGTTTCACTATTCTTCCGGTAGATTCTAACCATATACAAGGCAGATGCTGCCTCTCCACAGTACAAAAAGGTGGAGAAGAGGATGCCAAATGGAAAGGTAAATCGGGGGTTGGCCCCACGGATGACATCTTCCTCAAGAGAGGATATCGGCTCCACGTTTGGCTCTTCGGGAATTTCAAAAACTTGGTCCATTGTTGAGGTTCCAACTGTCGTGGTCTGGTTTTCAGAGCACTACCGCCCCTCCCCCACCCCCCAAAGAACGTGCAACAGCTGCAGTCCAAGTATTGGTGAGGAAGGCTGTCAAGTCCAATTCTAGTTAGAGCAGGAGATCCCTCTCATCTAGTCTCAAATTAGACTTGTTGGAGTCTGAGATGAAGGATCCAGGAGTACCACTTTGAACTTGACTCTTGATTAGGCCGGGATTCCAGTCGTCAACACACGTGCTGTGGAATTTGGACAAGGCAAAAACAAACACCTTAGCGCCCAGTCAGGGGTCCAATTCCAGTCGTGTAAGGAGCCATGGGAACTGCTGTTTCGGTGGCGGTTCCGCCTTTCGCAGCCCTCTAGGCAGCGGGGCAGGCCGGTCTGTCGGGGGCACCCACACTCAGCAGCTGCTCTCAAGGAGCCCTGACCAGTGTGCTCTCACAAATCGGCCGAGAACTGAGCCAGGGCAGAAGTGGGGATTGCAGCCTGAACGTCCCTTCTGGATTCAGTTCAGTGCCCAGGTACTTAGCTATTGCTAAGCTGCGGCTATTAGCTCGCCTGCTCGCCGGCGCTCTCTCCGGACTCGCGCTTAGTCAAAGGTTCTCACGTAGGCTTCTCGGATTCCCCAAGCTCCGCGCCCAAGGCAGCCCGACCAGGGGCAGGAGCAGAGCCACAGCCTCATCCCCAAGGCAGTCACCGGGGAGCGAAGTGGCGTGCGCGTCTGCTACAGGATCCAGAGAAAACTGGAGGGGCTTCTTTTCCACCGAGAAACTTTGCTAGCGAAAAACACGACGTGCGGAATGACAACCCGGCCGGACAATTGTCACCAAACTCTTGGGCGCCGTCTGCTGCCGGGGTCCTGCCGGCCCGCAGTTCCAGCTGTGAGAGATCGGTGACTTCAGGAACTAAGGCACACGGAGGGCGGGGGTGAGAGGAATGGGAGAGACAGCTGGGACCAAACAAAACCAGTCTGCGACTTCCAGGGCGAGCAGATTTAGGATGCTCGGTGCGTAGAGGCGCAACAAAAGAGGGCTTGGGCCAACCTTTAGAAGGATTTCTTATCACGACCCCCGAACCCTGGAGGGGGCTACAGCTTTCCTCTTGCCCCAGAGCAGCAGACGCCCACTTCTACCCCTCCCTCCCTAACTAGCTCGCTCCCACACTCGCTCAACCCACGCGGTTAAGCAGGTGTGTCTCTCTCGGCCTCAGGGTTGAATCTCCCTAGGTCCTATTGCCCTCCAGATTTTGTTACTGTTGGGTGGGGGACAGACTGGGAGGCAATCGGGCCATAGAGTTTCCTTTCCAAGCGAGACTGTTTGTAGCAGAAGGGAGAAAGAAAAAGCTAGAGGGGGTGTCAAGACTCAAGGTCAGCCCACTGACCCATATTATATGCCTTGATTTCTCCACTTGAAAAATGAGGCCAGGGTGGGAACTTTGGAACGAACTTTCAGGTCTTTGGTTGGAAGGTTCTGAAGAGGTGCCAAACTCTAAATAGACTGAAGAGGAGCCAAGTGAGCTGTTAGTAAAAACTGAGAGGGGTGTCTCAAAGAGCTCTGAGAATTGCCTAGATTCTTAACAGCAATCCTCCCCCAGTAGCTGAGCTTTTGTTTTTGTGCCTTCATTTGCATAATTCTAAACCCCAGGGGAAAAGAGAAACCATCTGCCTCTTGGTAATAATACAAATGTAGCAGAGCCTTGACAATCTCCTTTTGCTGCAGGAAGTCAGTAAAAAGAATCTAGGTGAGGAATGGCCAAGTCACAGCCACCAAAAGGATGGCCTGGAGAAAGGCTTAGTCTGGCTGTGGTGGTGCTTTTTCAACATTCCTGTGATTGCTGCATCCTTCCTCCAGGGCTGATCCAGGCACAGATGAGCTTCTACAAGGTTGTTGCCTTTTGAGACTGATGTGGCAGTTGGGTTAGCAGACTGATCCTGACTCCTTTCTGTTTCACAAGATGGGTCAACAGTATCAGAGAACACTTCACACATAGGGTTGATGAAGTGGGACTTTCCAAAAGGCACCAAATTCTTTGCCAACAGTAAGTATGTGGTGTGCAACTTCCTGGGGGCTTCTTTGGAAACTTTTCCCAAGATGAATCACAAGTAGGGTGACAAACTTCTGTTTGCTGAGTTGATCACCCTAACATGGGAGACTGAAGCTAGGAAGAATGTAGAATCCCCATGTTTTTCTTTTTAGCCTTTCCTCCTTCCCTGTGCCCTTCAAAGTGTTAGTCACTCAGTCATGTCTGACTCTTTGCAATCCCAAGGACTGTAGCCTACCAGGCTCTTCTGTCCATGGAATTCTCCCAGAAAGAATACTGAAGTGGGTATTCCCTTCTCTGTCCTTTCCCTTCTTCAGGGAATCTTCCCAACACAGAGATAGAACCTTGGTCTCCTGCATTGTAGGCAGATTCTTTTATGTCTGAGCCATCAAGGAAGTCCTGAGCCCTTGTTACTCCCCAAATATGCAAATCTTCACTGCCTTCTTACTTTGTTCTGTCTGACATTTAAGGCTCTCTATAATCATCACACAATTTTCCTCTCCAGCTTCATCACCCACGTTACCCTGCCACACCCTTTGCTCCAGTCCAACAGGTTTTCTCACTTAATCATACTTGCCTTGCTGTCTCAGTGCCTTGTTGAGGCTATTTACAACCCCCTTCACTCTTTTCTTCATTAGTCCAAACCCTAACCTTCTTTCTTTTTTTTTTTTAATTTTTTTTCCTAACCTTCTTTCAAGGGGCAATTCAAGCACTCCCTCCTCCAGGAAGCCTATCCTCACCTCCCCATCTCTCATTTTCCCCTCTGTCTTAGTGCTACTAGTCCTTGGACTCTTTCTGTGTTTGCCCTGCCTCCTAAACAGAAGTGTAGACTCAGGGAGGGATGCTCAATTAATATTTATTGTGGTTCTTGTTGATGATAGTGATTAACAAGTGGTGATGATGATGAAGCTTCTTCCTCATGCTTCCTCCAGTAAAACATGCAAGACGCAAGCACACTCATCTCTAAAAGTTGTAGCCACTGTAGCTAGAGCATAAAGTCCTGTGGGAACACCTACTGCCTCAATCAGCCATTCAGTTCACAGAGGATGTCAGCCCTTGTCAGAGTTCCATTTTTTTGGGGTCAATCCCACAGTTTAGCACAAAATTACAAATTGTTTCAAGTATACAAATTTTTATTTCATCACTAAATTACTCCAAGTCCCTTAAAGGCAGAGACACTACTGTTACATTTCTTTGATTCCCCCAAGGTTTGTATAGACTTGTAAATCTCCTGCTCTCTGATCTCCCTCACTCACCAGTGTCTCTATTTTCAGCCCTAGGACTCTCTAGTGCTTTAGGTCACTAAATCCTCTGGTCTCTTATTTCCTTGTTCCTATAGCCCTGCTGGGAGAAACTGAGAATTTTCCCTGTTTCTGTCCAACTCTCTTTCCTCTTTTAGGCAATCTCTAGACTCCAGCCTTTTATCTTCTTAAGACTAGAGATGCTGGAAATGCTGGTATTTGTGAGACTACTGTGGCCCTGGGAACCCCTTCCCCATTAACAGCATTGATCTCCCAAGGAATGACAATCTGAAGTGAAACCTCTAGGCTTCCCCCTGAGAGCTAGGCTGTGTTCAGGGGTTTGGTACGGCAGGAAAGGGAGACTCAAGATTTGATTCCTCACTCCCCCTACCTCTGATTCAGCAGGAACAGAGAATGGGTTGGAGCCATTGAAAAGCTCTTGACATATTTATTAGTTTTCAAAACCCCTCTGAACGACATAAGGCTCAGGGGTAGGTTTGAGCTTGCAAAGCCACTGCAGCCAGAGCTGACTCATAAGAGGTAGCTGGCATACATGAGGGAAGAAGAGAGAAAAGAGAGAGATGGGTAGCAAGTGGCTGATAGTGCAGTCTCACAACACTATCTAGTGGGAGGTGATGGGCAAGGCCTAGAGAAGCAGTAGTTAGGATGGAAGAATGGCTTCTGTCTATAGAATGCTCAGTTTGGACTGTCAGAATCCTTAAAATATATGTAGTGCAAAATCAGTCAGGTATCCTCTGGGCCTTCTCTTTTTGCTCTGAGTTCCCTGAGGACAAAGATTTTTGATTATCCTATTCCAGGCTACTCCCTCATCATCCATTTCCCAAAGTGGCTGCACCATTTTACATTTCCATCAGCTGTGTGTTTCTCTACATCCTCAATACACTTGTCTTTTTTCATTATAGACATCCTAGTGGTTTTACTTTTAAAAAATTATTTATTTGGCCATGCTGTGTCTTCGTTGCTTTTGTATGAGTTTTCTCTAGTTGTGGCGAGTAAGGGCTACTCTTCATTGTGGTGCGAGGGCTTCTCATTGTGGTGGCTTCTCTTGCATAGACTCTAGGCAGCACACATGCTCAGTAGTTGTGGCGTGTAGGCTGTAAGTGTGTGGGCTTCAGTAGTTGCAGCATACAGGCTCAGTAGTTATGGCTTGCAGGCTCTAGAGTGTGGGCTCAGTGGTTGTGGCACAAGGGTTAGTTGCTCCATGGCATGTGGAACCTGCCCAGACCAGGGATCGAACCCATGTCCCCTGCATTGTCAGGCAGATTTTTATCCCATGCAACACCAGGGAAGTCCCCTAGTGGATTTTGATTTTCATTTCCCTGATGGGTAAATTGAGTGTGTGTATGTGTGTAAGATCATTTGAATACCAGTTGGTCACAGCCAGTTATTTCAATAAACATTTATTTGTAATAGCAGTAAGTAAGACAAAGATCTCAGCTCTCGAGGAATTCACACAGTATAATAGACCCTTTTTTGAGGGCATTTCTGTACAGCATTTGAATCCCTTTATTTTGGGGAGAGGACATAAGACTCTTGCTAATAAGTAGGGCCCCCTTGTAGTTGGGGCACAGGACTATGACTTGGGCTTCCTTAATGCAAGGAACTGGGAGCCAGTGACCCAAAGAAGTGGACAATCTCCAATTCAGACAGTCATGACAGTGTGCCTCTTGGTTCTTCCAATGTGGGAAGTGTCACTGACCTTTGCTCCAGTTAATGTGCTTTATATTCACCCCAATATTTGCTGCTTTGCTCTGAAGCCCCACTGTTCCCAGCCAATGACTAAGCACAGAAGGAGTCAGGCCCATTTCTGGGAGACATAGGACTATGTGGCCTGTGACTTTGGTAACAGGACTCCCCATCAGCCTGGTCCAACTTCATTAGCACTAAACTTCAGTCTATAACTCTTCCTACTCAACCTTCTCCTTTCCTTCTCTCATCCATAAAGGTCAGATTTACATTGCAGTTTAACAGCTCTCCCATCTTCTTCTGGCTCCCTCCCTACATTCTCTCACAAATATTTTCCCCAATAAGGCTCCACATGTCTAATCCCAGCTGGGTTTTTGCATCTGTGAGGACCTGAGCTAACCCACTAATGGTGCTAGCATGATGTTAGTAATGGTAACAGCCGTGATGTTGACTGTGTAGCCCTGAGTCAGGTTCTCCAGTCCAACTTGTGATTCTGGAAGCTATTCATTACCCACTCCAGTATTCTTGGCTGGGAAATCCCATGGACAGAGGATCCGGGCAGACTAGTGTCCACAGAGTCACAAAGAGTTGGACACGACTGAGCATGCATGCATACATGCAGTAGGGAAAATAGATATTCATCTGTTAAAAACAAAAAAGAACCTTAACCAACCATGTCACAGAACCATCTTTTTCAACTGCCTAACAGAACCTAAGTGAACAAAAAGTTTTCCCTAGTAGCTCAGCTGGTAAAGAATCTGCCTGCAATGAAGGAGACCCTGGTTCAATTCCTAGGTCAGGAAGATCCCATGGAGAAGGGATAGGCTACTCTCTCCAGTATTCTTGGGCTTCCCTGGTGGCTCAGACAGTAAAGAATCCACCTGCAATGTGGGAGACCTGGGTTAGATCCCTGAATTGGGAAGATCCCCTGGAGGGGGGCACGGCAACCCACTTCAGTATTCTTGCCTGGAGAATCCCCCTGGACAGAGGAGCCTGGCGGGCTATAGTTCATGGAGTTGCAAAGAGTTAGACAAGACTGAGCAACTAAACACAGCACAAGTGAACAAAATTAGGAGTGACTTTGTTTCTGAAAGCTGAAAGAAGAGTCTAAGGCAATTTCCTGGCTCACCCTGTCTCAGAAATGTATAGGTGGCTATGATGGGTGTCCAGCTATTTTCTTCCCTCTCTGCCTTCAAGAACTGAAGGTGCATCTGGAGAGTTGCTTCAAGCAGCTGACTGTCAACTGAAACTGGAGAGACTAGGAGAAGCTTGTATTCAGGTGAGGCCTGGAAGAAAAGTGAAGCAGAAGACAAAAGTTCACAAACTACCCAGTAGGCATCTAAAGAGATTTTCTTATTCCTTGAAAAAGTGGTCTCTGAACCCACAGTACATTGTGAGGTCACTGACACCAGACAAGAAAATATCTTTGTATTATCAGTCCCCTACAAGAACAAAAAAGTTTTTCTTTTTTTTTCTGAAATGTATATCATAAACAGCATTCACTGAAAGGTAGTAGAACTATAAAAAGTACAAAGTTTTAGAAGATATAAAATAAAATAAAAGATATATAATTCATAGCCAAAAACTAACCATAGAATAAGACATTTAGTGGGAAGAACAATTTCCCCTCTATTTAGACTTACTTTATGAAGGAGAATCATATGTTAAATTAAGTGAAGAATTATCCTTTAAAAGAATGCCTGATGGGAACAAGACAAGGGTGCCCACTCTCACCACTACTATTCAACATAGTTTTGGAAGTGTTGGCCACAGCAATCAGAGCAGAAAAAGAAGTAAAAGGAATCCAGATAGGAAAAGAAGAAGTGAAACTCTCGCTGTTTGCAGATGGCATGATCCTCTACACAGAAAACCCTAAAGACTCTACCAGAAAATTACTAGAGCTAATCAGCGAATATAGTAAAGTTGCAGAATATAAAATTAGCACACAGAAATCCCTTGCATTCTTATACACTAAAAATGAGAAAACAGAAAAAGAAATTAAGGAAACAGTACCATTCACCATTGCAACAAAAAGAATAAAATACTTCAGAGTATAACTACATAAAGAAAAAAAAAAGGCCTATATATAGAAAACTATAAAATACTGATGAAAGAAATCAAAGAGGACACAAATGGATGGAGAAATATACCATGTTCATGGACTGGAAGAATCAACATTGTGAAAATGAGTATACTACCCAAAGCAATCTATAGATTTAATGCAACCCCTATCGAGCTACCAACAGTATTCTTCACAGAACTAGAACAAATAATTTCACAATTTGTATGGAAATACAAAAAACATCGAATAGCCAAAGCAATCTTGAGAAAGAAGAATGGAACTGGAGGAATCAACCTGCCTGACTTCAGGCTCTACTACAAAGCCACAGTCATCAAGACAGTATGGTACTGGCACAAAGACAGAAATATAGATTAATGGAAGAGGATAGAAAGCCCAGAGATAAATCCACATACCTACAGACACCTTATCTTTGACAAAGGAGGCAAGAATATACAATGGAAAAAAGACAACCTCTTTAACAAGTGGTGCTGGGAAAACTGGTCAACCACTTGTAAAAGAATGAAACTAGAACACTTTCTAACACCATACACAAAAATAAACTCAAAATGGATTAAAGATCTAAATGTAAGACCAGAAACTATAAAACTCCTAGAGGAGAACATAGGCAAAACACTCTCTGACATAAATCACAGCAGGGTCTTCTATGACCCACCTCCTAGAATATTGGAAATAAAAGCAAAAATAAACAAATGGGACCTAATGAAACTTAAAAGCTTTTGCACAACAAAGGAAACTATAAGCAAGGTGAAAAGATAGCCCTCAGATTGGGAGGAAATAATAGCAAACAAAGCAACAGACAAAGGATTAATCTCAAAAATATACAAGCAACTCCTGCAGCTCAATTCCAGAAAAATAAATGACCCAATCAAAAAATGGGCCAAAGAACTAAACAGACATTTCTCCAAAGAAGACATATAGATGGCTAACAAACACATGAAAAGATGCTCAACATCACTCATTATCAGAGAAATGCAAATCAAAAGCACAACAAGGTACCATTACAAGCCAGTCAGGATGACTGCTATCCAAAAGTCTACAAGCAATAAATGCTGGAGAGGGTGTGGAGAAAAGGGAACATTCTTACACTGTTGGTGGGAATGAAAACTAGTATAGCCGCTATGGAAAACAGTGTGGAGATTTCTTAAAAAAACTGGAATTAGAACTGCCATATGGCCCAGCAATCCCACTTCTGGGCATACACACAGAGGAAACCAGATCTGAAAGAGACACGTGCACCCCAGTGTTCATCGCAGCACTGTTTATAATAGCCAGGACATGGAAGCAACCTAGATGCCCATCAGCAGACGAATGGATAAGGAAGCTGTGGTACATATATACCATGGAATATTACTCAGCCATTAAAAAGAATTCACTTGAATCAGTTCTAATGAGATGAATGAAACTGGAGCCCATTATACAGAGTGAAGTAAGCCAGAAAGATAAAGACCATTACAGTATACTAACACATATATATGGAATTTAGAAAGATGGTAATGATAACCCTAAATGCAAAACAGAAAAAGAGACACAGATGTACAGAACAGACTTTTGGACTCTGTGTGAGAAGGCGAGGGTGGGATGTTTCGAGAGAATAGCATCGAAACATGTATATTATCTATGGTGAAACAGATCACCAGCCCAGGTTGGTGCATGAGACAAGTGTTCGGGCCTGGTGCACTGGGAAGACCCAGAGGGATCAGGTAGAGAGGGAGGTGGGAGGGGGGATTGGGATGGGGAATACATGTAAATACATGGCTGATTCATGTCAATGTATGACAAAAACCACTACAATATTGTAAAGTAATTAGCCTCCAACTAATAAAAATAAATGAAAAAAAAAAAAAAAAGAGTGCCTGACGGACTATGGACAGACGTTTGTGACACTGTATAGGAGACAGGGATCAAGACCATCCCCAAGAAAAAGAAATGCAAAAAAGCAAAATGGCTGTCTGAGGAGGCCTTACAAATAGCTGTGAAAAGAAGAGAAGCTAAAAGCAAAGGAGAAAAGGAAAGATATAGCCATTTGAATGCAGAGTTCCCAAGAATAGCAAGGAGAAATAAGAAAGCCTTCCTTAGCGATCAATGCAAAGAAATAGAGGAAAACAATAGAATGGGAAAGACTAGAGATCCCTTCAAGAAAATTAGAGACACCAAGGGAACATTTCATGCAAAGATGGGCTCAATAAAGGTCAGAAATGGTATGGACCTAACAGAAGCAGAAGATTTTAAGAAGAGGTGGCAAGAATACACAGAATAACTGTACAAAAATTCTTCATGACCCAGATAATCATGATGGTGTGATCACTCACCTAGAGCCAGACATCCAGGAATATGAAGTCAAGTGAGCCTTAGGAAGCATCACTATGAACAAAGCTAGTGGAGGTGATGGAATTCCAGTTGAGCTATTTCAAATCCTGAAAGATAATGCTGTGAAAGTGCTGCACTCAATATGTCAGCAAATTTGGAAAACTCAGCAGTGGCCACAGGACTGGAAAAGGTCAGTTTTCATCTCACTCCCAAAGAAAGGCAATGCCAAAGAATGCTTAAACTACCACACAATTGCATTCATCTCACACACAGCAAAGTAATGCTCAAAATTCTCCAAGCCAGGCTTCAGCAATACGTGAACCATGAACTTCCAGATGTTCAAGCTGGTTTTAGAAAAGGCAGAGGAGCCAGAGATCAAATTGCCAACGTCTGCTGAATCATTGAAAAAGCAAAGGAGTTCCAGGAAAACATCTATTTCTGCTTTATTGACTATGCCAAAGCCTTTGACTGTGTGGATCACAATAAACTGTGGAAAATTCTCAAAGAGATGGGAATACCAGACCACCTGACCTGCCTCTTGAGAAACCTGTATGCAGGTCAGGAAGCAACAGTTAGAACTGGACATAGAACAACAGACTGGTTCCAAATAGGAAAAGGAGTATGTCAAGGCTGTATACTGTCACCCTGCTTATTTAACTTATATGCAGAGTATATCATGAGAAACACTGTGCTGGAAGAAGCACAAGCTGGAATCAAGATTGCCAGGAAAAATATCAACAACCTCAGATATGCAGATGACACCACCCTTATGGCAGAAATTAAAGAAGAACTAAACAGCCTCTTGATGAAAGTGAAAAGGAGAGTGAAAAAATTGGCTTAAAGCTCAACATTCAGAAAACTAAGATCATGGCATCTGGTCCCATCACTTCACAGCAAATAGATAGGGAAACAGTGGAAACAGTGGCTAACTTTTATTTTTTGGGCTCCAAAATCACTGCAGATGGTGACTGCAGCCATGAAATTAGAAGACGCTTACTCCTTGGAAGGAAAGTTATGACCAACCTAGACAGCATATTAAAAAGCAGAGACATCACTTTGTCAACAAAGGTCCATCTAGTCAAGGCTATGGTTTTCCCAGTAGTCAAATATGGATGTGAGAGTTGGAATGTGAAGAAAACTGAGCGCCAAAGAACTGATGCTTTTGAACTGTGGTGTTGGGGAAGACTCTCGAGAGTCCCTTGGACTGCAAGGAGATCCAACCAGTCCATCCTAAAGGAGATCAGTCCTGGGTGTTCATTGGAAGGACTGATGTTGAAGCTGAAACTCCAACTCCCATACTTTGGCCACCTCATGCAAAGAGTTGACTCATTGGAAAAGACCCTGATGCTGGGAGGGATTGGGAGCAGGAGGAGAAGGGGACGGCAGAGGATTAGATGGCTGGATGTCATCACCAACTCGCTGGGCATGAGTTTGAGTAAATTCCGGGAGTTGATGATGGACAGGGAGGTCTGGCGTGCTGCGGTTCATAGGGTCGCAAAGAGTCGGACACGACTAAGCGACTGAACTGAACTGATGCTTTAAAACACAACTCATAATAAAAATAAATGAAAAAAAACACAACTCATTAAGCAAAAAGTCTAGGACTCGTGTTTAATATTCTGAATGGGCTAATTTAAGACTTTGTTGGTGGTGAAGATTAGTTTTGTTATGAAAATTGGAATAAATTAAAGAGCTCTTTAGTTTCAATAATATTTAATACCATCAATTGAGTGCTTAGTATGTGCTAGGTACAATAAGTCCCCTCCATACAAATGAGTTCCAAGAGCACATTCCTATGTCCAATTTGTTCATAAGTCCAACAAAGTTAACCTAGGTACCCAAATAACAGAGTTAGCTATATAGTGGTGTACTGTATGTAACAGGTTTATAATACTTTTCACACAAATAATACATAAAAACAAACACAAAATATAAAGAAAACATTTTTAATCTAATAGTGTAGTACCTTGAGAAGTACAGTAGTACAGTACAAAAGCTGGCATTCAGGGGCTGGCATCAAGTGAACAGGCAAGGAGGATTACTGACTAAAGGAGCAAGAGGAGGTGGGAGATGGTAGAGCTGAAGGATGGTCAGCAATAGGAGATGGAGGGCAAAATGCATTTTCATCCATGCCTGATGTTGATGCTACAGGTTCTCATTCCTTGCTGGATTCACTTCTATCTATCCTCTTTGACAAAATGATTCAGTGATATCTGGATAGTAGATCTTTTTTTTTTCTCATCATAGATAACATGGTAGCACTGGATTGCATTCTGAACAGCTACTGCAACCTTCGTGTACCATTCCACGTTTCGGTCCTATGCGTCAAAACTAACAGTGCCTCCTCAAATAAAGAAAATCCCCCTGCCATTCCCTGTGTTGTGAAACTCTTCAGTTCTTCTGTTACTTCTTCCTATTGTCTCTCTTTGCCCTTTCTCTGGGTTTCCAGTTCCATCAGGTATTTAGTAAGCACCCCGTGTTGCACAGCAACAGTACTGTACATTAAAGTACACAAAAGCACAACTATGTGTAGAGGATGCACGTACGTGACAATGTATGCATGTTTGCATCTTTGAAAGTTCGAAGCTTGAATGTTTACAGGGACCTACTGTACTGTTTAAGCCATCTTACTTATGATCTCATTTAACACTCACAATGCCCTTATAGGATGGGGCTCTAATCATCTCCAGCTGACAGATAAGAACATTGAAGCAAAGAAAATTTAAGTGGCTTGTCTGGGCTAAAACAGCTTAGATAGTATGGCTGGTAGCTGAACCTAGGCAGTCAGGCTGTGGTGTTTGGGCCCCAGTTATTTAAAAACAGAAAACAAATTGTGTGGAAAATTCAAATATGACCTGCAGGGAAATATTAGGAATTGACTGAAAATTCCAAGGATATCAGCCAGAAAGAAGATCAGGATTTCTGAAGTTCACATCTGAACTACTTTAACAGTAACCTAACAGGTTACCTTAGCTAGTTTCTGTATCTAACACTTTCTCTCCTTATCAAGCTTTCTATGATTCCTCTATCATCATGTCACTCTTTTGATCAAAAGATTCCTAGGGCTTCTTTCTGCCTATCTGATAGATCTCAAACTTGAATGTGCATCATACACCTGTGGAGCTTACTTATAATACTGATTTCCTAAGCTGCAACCCAGAAAATTTGATTTAGTAGGTTTTGGTGGGGCCTGGGAATCTGTGCTTTTAGCAAGCTTTACAAAACTTTGGCCTAGGTAGACAAAGCCTAAACACTTTGTTCTAGCATTCAAGGCTGTCCATGACCTGGCCCCCACCCACCTAACTCATGCTGCTTCTGCTGCTGCTGCTAAGTCACTTCAGTCATGTCTGACTCTGTGCGACCCCATAGACAGCAGTCCACCAGGCTCCCCCATCCCTGGGATTCTCCAGCCAAGAACACTGGAGTGTGTTGCCATTTCCTCCTCCAAGGCGAGAAAGTGAAAAGTGAAAGTGAAGTTGCTCAGTCGTGTCCAACTCTTTGCGACCCCATAGACTGCAGCCTACCAGGCTCCTCCCTCCATGGGATTTTCCAGACAAGATTACTGGAGAAGGGTGTCATTTCCTTCTCCACATAGGAACACTCTATTCTAGAAAGGCCACTATCCTCAAACTTCTCATGGAGGGAGGCATTTTTAACTCTAAACCTTTGCCCACACCCTCCTACCCATCTGGAATGAACACCTGCCTTCTTTCCTCCTATCCAAACACTACCTCCTTTAAGGTGAAGCCCAAGTTTCACCTCTGCTACAAGACTTAAAATCCTTAAACTCTCCAGCCCAGAAGGTTATCCCTCTTTTTCTGAACCATCAAGTCTCTACTGTCTGATTCCAAACCTTTTGGTATTTAACTGATTTCAAGAGTATCTGCCTTGCTTCCCCAATTAGACTGATGACTGCCACTACCCACATGTGGCTATTTAAATGTAAGCTAATTAAGATTAGCTGACCCATACCTCCACATGAGACTCAAACACAGGTCTGGCTCAGTCTCTGTGGGGTCTCTGGGTCCTGGTGTGCACAAGGTTTTGTCTGAGCCCTCCAAGCATCTCTGGCGGGTATGGGGTTTGATTCTAAACGCAATTTCACTCCTCCTACCATCTTGCTGGGGCTTCTCCTTTGCCCTTGGACATGGGGTATCTTTTTTTGGTGGGATCCAACATTCTCCTGTCGATAGTTGTTCAGCAGCAAGTTGTATTTTGGAGTTCTTGCAGAAGATGAATGCATGTCCTTCTACTCTGCCATCTTGCCATACATCAAAACCATCCCCAAAAAAAGGAAATGCAAAAAGGCAAAATGGTTATCTGAGGAGGTCTTACAAATAGCTGAGAAAAGAAGAGAAGCTAAAAGCAAAGGAGAAAAGGAAAGATATACCCATTTGAATGCAGAGTTCCAAAGAATAGCAAGGAGAGATAAGAAAGTCTTTCTCAGTGATCAATGCAAAGAAATAGAGGAAAACAATAGAATGGGAAAGACTAGAGATCTCTTCAAGAAAATTAGAGATACCAAGGGAACATTTCATGCAAAGATGGGCACAATAAAGGAAATAAATATTATGGACCTAATAGAAGCAGAAGATATTAAGAAGAGGAGGCAAGAATACACAGAAGAACTATACAAAAAAGATCTTCATGACCCAGATAACCATGATGGTGTGATCACTCACCTAGAGCCAGAAATCTAGGAATATGAAGTCAAGTGGGCCTTAGGAAGTATCACTATGAACAAAGATAGTGGAAGTGATGGAATTCCAGTTGGGCTATTTCAAATCCTAAAAGATGATGATGTTAAAATGTTGCACTCAATGTGCCAGCAAATTTGGAAAACTCAGCAGTGGCCACAGGACTGGAAAAGGTCAGTTTTCATTCCAATCCGAAAGAAAGGCAATGCTAAAGAATACTCAAACCACAACACAATTGCACTCATCTCACATGCTAGTAAAGTAATGCTCAAAATTCTCCAAGCCAGGCTTCAATAGTACATGAACCAATAACTTCCAGATGTTCAAGCTGGATTTAGAAAAGGCAGAGGAACCACAGATCAAATTGCCAACATCCACTAGATCGTTGAAAAAGCAAGAGAATTCCAGAAAAACATCTACTGCTTTATTGATTACACCAAAGCCTTTGACTGTGCAGATCACCACAAACTGTGGAAAATTCTGAAAGATATGGGAATATCAGACCACCTTACCTGCCTCCTGAGAAATCTGTATGTAGGTCAAGAAGCAACAGTTAGAACAGGACATAGAACAACAGACTGGTTCCAAATTGGGAAAGGAATATGTCAAGGCTGTATATTGTCACCCTGCTTATTTAACTTCTATGCAGAGTACATCATGCAATTGAAGTGCAAGCTGGAATCAAGATTGCCAGAAGAAATATCAATAACCTCAGATATGCAGATGATACCACTCTTATTGCAGACAGTGAAGAGGAACTAAAGAGCCTTTTGATGAAACTGAAAGAGGAGCTTGAAAATGCTGGCTTAAAAACTCAACATTCAAAAAACTAAGATCATGGCATCCAGTCCCATCATTTCATGGCAAATAGATGGGGAAAGAATGGAAACAGTGACAGACTTTATTTTCTTGGGCTCCAAAATCACTGCAGATGGTGACAGCAGCCATAAAATTAAAAGATGCTTACTCCTTGGAAGAAAAGCTATGACCAAACTAGATAGCATATTAAAGAGCAGAGACATTACCTTGCCAACAAAGGTTCGTCTAGTCAAAGCTATGGTTTTTCCAGTAGTCATGTGTGGATATGAGACTTGGACCCTAAAGAAAGCTGAACTCTGAAGAATTGATGCATTTGAACTGTGGTGTTGGAGAAGACTCTTGAGAGTCCCTTGGACTGCAAGGAGATTGATCCAGTCAATCCTATAGGAAATCAGTCCTGAATATTCATTGGAAGGACTGATGCTAAAGCTGAAGCTCTAATATTTTGGCCACCTGATGTGAAGAACTGACTCATTTGAAAAGATCCTGATGCTGGGAAAGATTGAAGGCAGGAGGAAAAGGGGACAACAGAGGATGAGACAGTTGGAAGGCATCACCAACTCAATGGACATCAGTTTGAGCAAGCTCGGGGAGTTGGTGATGGACAGGGAAGCCTGGCATGCTGCATTCCATGGGGTTTCAAAGAGTTGGACATGACTGAGTGACTGAACTGAACTAAGATGAAATAAAATATGACTCAGTCACACTGGTCATATTTCAAGTGCTCAACAGCCACATGAGTCTCGGTCAGCACAGATGGTGAACACTTCCACATCACAGAAAGTTCTAATGGATAGCATGGCAGGAGGCTGCTATGACTGTCACAGTCACAGCTACCATCTTACATACATTCCCTATAAACACTGCTTGCTCTGAAGCTAAAGTAAATATGTATCCTGACCACAAGAAATGGGTTTTCTTTTTAAACTCTGATTCCCATTTCCAGTAAAAATAAGGAGCTCAGAAGATAAGTCTTAAATGTAAATATCACTCAGCATTTCTAATCAAGTCTCGAAACCCTTGCCTTTTCTCAATTCTCATCCTCCTTGAACTCTTGACTGTACTTGGCATTATGTAGAACAGATTTCCCTTTTTCTACTCAAAAGGCTCTCTTCCTTTGCTTCCAATGATGCTGTAACAAGAACGATCATCATTAATATACTGAGCTCTTACCATGTGTCTAGCACTGTGTTAAGTGTTTTATAGACTCACCAACCATATAAAGTAAATACTATTATTATCACCATTTTATGGATGAGGCATCTAAAGTTCAAAGAAGTTAATTGATTTGCTCAAGGTCACAGAGCTAGTAAGTGCTGGTGCAGGGACTAGAACTCTAAACCTCTCTTAAGGTCATTGCTAGATCAAATGCCTAGATCAAATAGGCATCAATTAGGCATCAAATAGGCATCAATTCCAAAATCAAAAAAAGGAAACAACCCATTGAAGGGAATCTCTTCTTTTCTTTTCTCCCTGCTTTTCTACAACTCTCTTTCATTCTATCTCACATACCGCTCTGATAGATGAATTTCAAGGTCTTAGCAGCCTGGGGAATTTAAACCACATTACTAAGTAATTGAGAAAAAGTAAACCATAGTAGGTCAGGGAGAGGAGAGACCATGTACTGCCATTCATTTACAGGAATGCTGTCTTTTCCTAAATACCCTGTAGGCCCTTAACATTAAAATTTGTATTATTTAGGACTTAGAATTTCTATTCCATTTTAATTACACTGGAGAGCACTTATAGTTTTCCTGTTCTCTGCCCTAAGCTTTATGTCCAGCAGCTAGTGCCAGAGTTAGTCAAACATGACAGAGAAATGCTGGAGGAGTTCAGCTTTAGGTTGAAACAGTCACCTGCTTGCTAGTGTTTCATGTTACCCTTTTTACTGATACCCTTAAGCAGGTCAAACTCAGCATTCATGGCCAGTACACAAAGGATGAGGATACAGGAAAAAACAGTTTATAGCAACCTTGATTTCTGACTTCATGTAAAACAGACAATTAACCTGTTGATCTCCCAAACTCACCAGACTCCCATAATGTGTTCTGAGCTACACAAGATATAGTTACTTGAGACAGGGAGCTACATTAATGACTGTGCAGACCCTTCAGGTTTTGAAGACTCCATCACTTAGGTCAGAAAAGAATAAGGAGTATGGAAAAAATCTCTGTACCTTCCTCTCAGTTTTGCTATGAACATTAAAATACCCTAAAAAATAAACTCCTTGTGGTTGTCAAGGTTGGGGGTGTTGGGGAGGGATGGATTGGGAGTTTGGGATTAGTAGATGCAAACTAGAGGGTGAATAAAGAAAAAAGTTCTACAGTATAGCACAGAGAACTATATTCAATATCCTGTGATAAATCAGAATGGAAAAGAATACGAAAAAGAATGTTTATATATATAACTGAGTCACCTTGCTGTATAGCAGAAATTAACACAACATTGTAAATCAACTATACTTCAATAAAACTAAGTAGAAAATAAAGTCTTAATAAAAAAAAGAAAAATAAGAAATACCAGTTTCTCTTCCTAGCTCTGCCACTAACTGGCTCTGTGTGTATGTGTATAAATATTTATCGAGGACTTTTCTTCCTTTTACTATCCATTCATGTACCTTAAACGTTATAGGATATTGTTTTGTGTCCATATATTTTACATAAATGTAATTATACAGAATTTTATGCAAGTTTTTTCCTCAATAGTATGGTTTTGATACATTTTACTCAGTTCTATGTTGCTGTATATAGTTATAATTCATTTCAACTGCTTTATGGAATTTCGTCAGATGAATACACCATAATTTATGTATTCATTCTGTTCATAGTAATTTAGGTTGTTTTTCATTTTTTATTATCACAAGCCAAAACCTTCAGTGGACATCTGTACATGCATGTTTCCTTGTTCCCACATGGAAGAGTTTCTCTTGATGAAAACTCCTTAAGTATGTCATGTGGCAACCTGGATGGGAGGGGTTTGGGGGAGAGTGGATACATGTATATGGGTGGCTAAGTACCTTTGCTGTCCACCTAAAACTAGCACAACATTGTTAATCGGCTATACTCCAATATAAAATAAAAGTTAAAAAAATAAAAAATAAAAATCCATGAGTGGTATACACCTGAAACTAACACAACATTGTAAATAAACTATACTTCAATCAAGTAAGCAAGCAATAAATTAACAACAAAATGTATGATTAAAGAAATCCATAAGTGGAATTACTTGGTCACAGGGTAGGCGTAAGTTCAGCTTTAGTAGACAGTGGCAAATACTCTTCCAAAGTAGTTATACCAATTTACACTACCATCAATGGTGGAAGAAAGTTCCAACTGATCCATGTTTTTATCAGTGCATGGTACTGTAGATCGTTCTTCATTTTAACCTCTCTGGTGGATGTGTGGTGGGATTGCATTGTAATTTTAAGTTTTAATTCCCATGACAACTACTGAGATCAAGCACATTCCATAGGTCTATCATCTGATATGCTTTCCTAAAGCAGATATGGACAACAACAAGGAAGAGGTGAGAGAAAGGGTGTATGGGGGTAGACTAAGGGATGTGGGTGAGATAAGAACACTGTAGAAAGGAGAGTCTAAGAGCAGTAAATTACACTTTCTGAGCAGACCAGTTTTTTTCAAAGGGCTAGGCAAGTGTACACAGATTAAGGAGTCTCTTAAGTTCTGCAGCTAAAGGTGTTATAAAGGTGCATGTGAACGGGTATGTTAAACATGTATGAAGTAAATCATAAACATCTGGCAAGGGTCAAAAGTTAAGTTCTCTTTTCTACAACAGCAGCAGCTCTGGATACTTCCTGGCACATTTCACCAAGTCAAGCTCCCAGTGTGTTCTCAAGGTACTCATCTCAGAAAATGACAGATCTGGCCTTGTGGATTCCATTTACAAGACCACATGATGCCAATGTTAAAGAGTAAAGAATGGTAAATATTCTTCACTTCCTGCTTTATTGAAGTATGATTGACAAAATAAAATTGTAAAGATTTAAGGTGTACAACATGATGTTTTGATATATGTATACATTTGATACATGTATATATTCATCTAACTCAATGAAACTATGAGCCATGCCATGTAGGGCCACCCAAGATGGATGGGTCATGGTGGAGAGTTCTGACAAAATGTGGTCCACTGGAGAAGGGAATGGCAAACCACTTCAGTATTCTTGCCTTGAAAACCCCATGAACAGTATGAAAAGGCAAAAAGATAGGACAGGAAAGATGAACTCCCCATGTCGGTAGGTGCCCACTGGAGATCAGTGGAGAAATAACTCCAGAAAGAATGAAGAAACGGAGCCAAAGCAAAAATAACACCCACTTGTGGATATGACTTGTGATGGAAGCAAGGTCCGATGCTGTTAAGAGCAATATTGCATAGGAACCTGGAATGTTAGGTCCAAGAATCAAGGCAAATTGGAAGTGGTCAAACAGGAGATGGCAAGAGTGAACAGCAACATTTTAGGAATCAGCAAACTAAAATGGACTGGAATGGATGAATTTAACTCAGATGACCATTATATCTACTACTGTGGAGAGCCATCATAGTCAATGGATGGAGTAGCCATCATAGTCAACAAAAGAGTCCAAAATGCAGTACTTGCATGCAATCTCAAAAATAACAGAATGATCTTTGTTGTTCATTTGATCTCGCATGTTCATTTCCAAAGCAAACAGTTCAATACCACAGTAATCCAAGTCTATGCCCCAACCAGTAACACTGAAGAAGCTGAGGTTGAATGGTTCTATGAAGACCTATAAGACCGTCTAGAACTAACACCCAAAAAAGCTGTCCTTTTCATTATAGGGGACTGGAATGCAAAAGTAAGAAGTCAAGAAACACCTGGAGTAACAGGCAGATTTGGCCTTGGAGTACAGAATGAAGCAGGACAAAGGCTAATAGAGTTTTGCCAAGAGAACACACTGGTCATAGCAAACACCCTCTTCCAATGACACAAGAGAAGACTCTACACATGGACATCACCAGATGGTCAACACCGAAATCAGACAGATTATATTCTTTGCAGCCAAAGATGGAGAAGCTCTATACAGTCAGGAAAAAAAAAAAAAAAGACCAGGAGCTGATTGTGGCTCAGATCAAGAACTCCTTATTGCCAAATTCAGACTTAAATTGAAGAAAGTAGGGAAAACCACTAGACCATTCAGGTATGACCTAAATCAAATCCCTTCTGATTATACAGTGGAAGTGAGAAATAGATTCAAGGGATTAGCTCTTACAGACAGAAGAACTCTTACAGAACTTCTTACAGAAGGCTCTTATAGCCTGAAGAACTATGGACGGAGTTTGTGACATTGTACAGGAGACAGGGATCAAGACCATCCCCAAGAAAAAGAAATGCAAAAAAGCAAAATGGCTGTCTGAGGAGGCCTTACAAATAGCTGTGAAAAAAAGAGAAGCTAAAAGCAAAGGAAAAAAGGAAAGATATAGCCATTTGAATGCAGAGTTCCAAAGAATAGCAGGGAGAGATAAAAAAGCCTTCTTCAGCGATCAATGCAAAGAAATAGAGGAAAACAATAGAATGGGAAAGACTAGAGATCTCTTCAAGAAAATTAGAGATACCAAGGGAAAATTTCATGCAAAGATGGGCACAATAAAGGACAGAAATATCATGAACCTAACAGAAGCAGAAGATATTGAGAAGAAGTGGCAAGAATACACAGAGGAACTATACAAAAAAGATCTTCATGACCCAGATGATCACAAAGGTGTGATCACTCACCTGGAGCCAGACATCCTGGAATGTGAAGTCAAGTGGGCTTTAGGAAGCATCACTATGAATAAAGCTAGTGGAGGTGATGGAATTCCAGTTGAGCTATTTCAAATTGTAAAAGATGATGCTGTGAAAGTGCTGCATTCAATAGGCCAGCAAATTTGGAAAACTCAGCAGTGGCCACAGGACTGGAAAAGTCAGTTTTCATTTCAATCCCAAAGAAAGGCAATGCCAAAGAATGTTCAAACTACTGCACAATTGCCCTCATCTCACACACTAGTAAAGTCATGCTCAAAATTCTCCAAGCCAGGCTTCAGCAATACATGACCTATGAAATTCCAGATGTCTTAGAAAAGGCAGAGGAACCAGAGATCAAATTGCAACATCTGCTGGATCATCAAAAAAGCAAGAGAGTTCCAGCAAAACATCTATTTCTGCTTTATCAACTATGCCAAAGCCTTTGACTGTGTGGATCACAATAAACTGTGGAAAATTCTGAAAGAGATAGGAATACCAGACCACCTGACCTGTCTCCTGAGAAATCTGTATTCAGGCCAGGAAGCAAAAGTTAGAACTGGACATGGAACAACAGGCTGGTTCCAAATAGGAAAAGGAGTACATCAAGGCTGTATATTGTCACCCTGTTTATTTAACTTATATGCAGAGTACATCATGAGAAAGGCTGAGCTGGATGAAGCACAAGCTGGAATCAAGATTGCCAGGAGAAATATCAATAACCTCAGACATGCAGATGACACCACCTTTATGCAGAATGTGAAGAAGAACTAAAGAGCCTCTTGATGAAAATGAAAGAGGAGAGAGAAAAAGTTGGCTTAAAACTCAACATTCAGAAAACTAAGATCATGGCATCTGGTCCCATAGCTTCATGGCAAATAGATGGGGAAACAGTGGAAACAGTGACAGACTATTTTGGGGAGCTCCAAAATCACTGCAGATGGTGACTGCAGCCATGAAATTAAAAGATGCTTGCTCCTTAGAAGAAAAGTTATGAGCAACCTAGACAGCATATTAAAAAGCAGAGACACTACTTTGCCAACAAACGTCCGTCTAGTCAAGGCTATAGTTTTTCCAATAGTTATGTATGGATGTGAGAGTTGGACTATAAAGAAAGCTGAGTGCTGAAGAATTGATGCTTTTGAACTGTGGTGGTGGAGAAGATTCTTAAGAGTCCCTTGGACTGCAAGGATATCTAACCAGTCCATCCTAAAGGAAATCAGTCCTGAATATTCATTGGAAGGACTGATGCTAAAAATGAAACTCCTTTGGCCACCTGATGTGAAGAACTGACTCATCTGAAAAGACCCTGATGCTTGGAAAGATTGAAGGCAGGAGAAGGGGATGACAGAGAATGAGATGGTTGGATGGCATCACTGACTCAATGGACATGAGTTTTTGTAAACTCCAGGAGTTGGTGATGGACAGGGAGGCCTGCAGTGCTGCAGTCCATGGGGTCACAAAGAGTAGGACATGACTGAGCAACTGAACTGAACTGATACATTGTGAAATGATTACTACAATCAAGCTAATTAATGTATCCATCACCTCAAAGTACTTTTTAAAAAAAATAAATATTCTTTTTACTGAGCACCAATCAAACAGAATTTTCTACAGTATTCAATAATAGATTGTAAAGTAACATGGTTTAGAGTACAGTATTCAAACCTTCATATGCATGTGAAACCCTTGAATATCTGTTACAATACAAATTCTGACTCTGGAAGTATGAGGTGATGCCTGAGATTCTGCATTTCTAACAAGCTCCTGCATGCTGCGGATCTAGGACCACTCTTTGTGTTTAGAACACGAGCTGTGAATCAGACAGACCTGCGTTTAAATCCCAGCTCTGCTTTCTTAGCTGTGAAATCTCTGGTAAGCTTATTCTCTCTGAGCCTTACATTTCCTCACCTATAAAAAGATGAAAACAATTACTGACTTCATAGGGTTTTTGTGAAGTTTAAGTAAAATAATGCATATAAAACATGTATTGTGCTGTGTATGGAGAGAGTAATTGATAAATGCCAGCTATTGCTAATATTCTATGAACTGGCACACCTACACATTATGATACTCTGAAGACTGTGCTTCAGAATGATTATGTGGAAGCACTGCAAGAGCCTAGATTAATCAGAGAGAGGCAGATTGAATCATATTTAGTCATACTTTATGTTAGGCTTACTTTATTATATTCTAAGTCTTTGAAAATTGAGACTTCATCTGTTTCAGTCAGGGTCCCAGCAGGAGACAGATGGTACACTCAAATTAGCATAATTAGTGGAAAGTTTAACAAAAGTACTATCCACAAAAGTGTGAGCAGAGTATAGGAAAACAAAGAAGGATATAAGATAGTGCAGTAACTTGGGGCTGTTACCACTCCTACACCCAAAACGATGATGGGAGGAGGCACATACCAGAAAAAAGAGAATGTGGTGTATAAGGGTCCCCTTGAAAGGCACTATGACCTTTATTTTTATTAAAGGAATAATAGCAGCCAGCCAGAGGCAATCCTATTGGAAGAAGCCAGGAACACTCTGACCTTAGTTTCTTTTCTCCCTTTCCAGTCCCACCAGGGATCTCCACTGCCCAAACCCTACCAGAGGCCAAGAAAGAAAGGGAACACACTGATGTAATCCATATAGATTAGCTTCCTGGGGCACAGAGAAGGGTATAAGAGGGAAGAGGGTGGACCAGGAGGGATAGGCAAAAATATCTGGTGCACTATTCATGACACGTGTACTCAACCAAACTACTATCCAGAACAGAATTCTATTCTTCTGACCAAACCAAAAAAGAACAGACTACCGTTTTAGTGTTAGTCACTCAGCCATGTCTGACTCTGTGACCCCATGGACTGTAGCCCACCAAGTTCCTCTGTCCATGGAATTCTCCAGGCAAGAATCTTGGAGTGGGTTGCTTGTTTTAGACAAAGCTAAACTCAACTAGTTTATCACCAACTAATCCCAGGTGGCACTGGCAGTAAAGAATCCGCCTGCCAAGGAAGCTATGGTACATATACACAATGGAATATTACTCAGCCATTAAAAAGAATTCATTTGAATCAGCTCTAATGAGATGGATGAAACTGGAGCCCATCATACAGAGTGAAGTAAGCCAGAAAGATAAAGACCAATACAGTATACTAACACATATATATGGAATTTAAAAAGATGGTAACGATAACCCAATATGCAAAACAGAAAAAGAGACACAGATGTACAGAACAAACTTTTAGACTCTGTGGGAAAAGGCGAGGGTGGGATGTTCTGAGAGAATAGCATTGAAACAAGTATACTATCAAGGGTGAAACAGATCACCAGCCCAGGTTGGTTGCATGAGACAAGTGCTCAGGGCTGGTGCACTGGGAAGACCCAGAGACATGGGATGGGGAGGGAGGTGGGAGGGGGGATTGGGATGGGGAACACATGTAAATCCATGGCTGATTCATGTCAATGTATGGCAAAAACCACTACAATATTGTAAAGTAATTAACCTCCAACTAATAAAAATAAATGGAAAAAAAAAAGAATCCGCCTGCCAATGCAGGAGATGTAAGAGACACAAGTTTAATCCCTGGGTCAGGAAGATCCTCTGGAGGAGGGAATGGCAGCCCACTCCAGAATCCCATGAACAGAGGAGCCTGGTGGGCTACTGTTCATAGAGCTGCAAAGAGTTGGACACTACTGAAGCAACTGAGCATGCACACATGCAAAGATCAATAACTTCCACAGTATTTCTCCATCAGATGTTCTACAATCACCCAAAACTCAACACAGCTAAAACTGAAATCATCTTCCTCTACCACCATAACCAACTTCCCCATTTCCATCAAAGGTGGTCTTTGATATGTCAATCTCTCAGCCTTAAAACATTCTTCCCTTTCCTTCTTGTATATGTAAATCTTACCTACTTACCTTTAAGTTGTAACTCAAACACTTCTCCCTCCTCCAAAAGGTCTTCCCCCAGCTACTTTAGCATACAGTGATTTCCCTTTTCTTGGACCCTCATTGCCAGTTATTTAGTCCCTAATGTCAGGGATTGCTATTTACCTAGCTTGGGGTATGCATACCATTGCCCCAACTAGATAGTACACTTCTTGAAGGCAAGAACTATGTCTTAACTTTATTTTTTTCTCCTTGTCAAGACCAAGCATCTTGAGACTTGCTGAATGTAAGTCTATGACAAACACCTGAAGAATGAAAAATAGGGAAAGAATAGCTGAGTTCAAATTTTTAATTCCATTTTTCTATGAGAGCATCTCAGAAAAAGGCTCTCTGAGGAACTAATGACCTTATGTAGAAATATGCAAGCACAAAGGACAGCTTTGCTCTCATCTATCCACTTGACATTTTAAAAACTCTTCAAATAACCCTTGGGTTAAATAGAGAATCAAAACAGAAATTAAAAACTGTTTAGAAATGATGAGCAAGGAAATCAATGTGCACCAAAACCCATATAAGCAGCTAAAGTGCTATGCATAAGAAAGCTGTAACATTAAATTCATTTATTTGTTGATATATTCAAATATATTTCAAATGATAATATATTAATTATCCTGACTGACAAAAATGAATTAAAGTAAACTCAAGAATACACATAAATAAAAGAAGGAAAGAATTAAATATTTTTTCAAAATTAATGGCCCATTTCTCACTAGTCTTCTTTCTTACAACAAAAACAAACCCTGGACAAAAATAACAATTAAGCATAAGAAGACTCTGAAAAGGGGAAAGAAGAAAGTAGACTGCCTGGAGACTTTAGGATGTGAGGAACACTACAGTCCTAAGTTGCCTGGGATTTCTTTTTGCTTCTCATATATTATAGATAGGGCACTAGAGAAGCCTACAACCAGAAATTGTCAAAAGGCCCAGACCAAGAAAAGTTCCAAGAAAATATTGTTCCCTTTAGTTAAACAATTAAGGGAATGGTGGCCTAGTAGAACAGAAAATCTTTTTGATAATACCCAACCTACTCTAAATATGAAAGGAAAAAATGTTCCTTCCCTGTGGTGTGAGCAATACCAAATACAGCCACCCATGTCTGGCCCCACATGGCAGCAATTAGACATGGAGAGTTGGCCCTCTGTCTCCCCCACAGGGGTAATATCAGTGGGATCAAACAGAGGGCAGAACTTCCAACCCACCTTCCTAGTAACAAAGAAGTGGAACAAGGCAATGCAGGATAGTGATAGCTGGCACTCCATTTCCCCACTGGAATGTTAGTGGAACCATCCCCACCTGGCAGCAGTGAGGTAGTGAGAGTCAACATCCCCATTCCCCATTCTTCCCTCTGGCAGTGGGGAGGGTCTAGCAGGGAGCTAAACTTCCACCCCCTCCCAGCAATAACAGGAAAGAAATGAACGGAGCCTCAGGGGGACTGTGGGTAAATGAAAAAAGGACAGAATTTATAACAATGAAGTCTAAGAAAATAAGAAAAAAAGACTATGGGGCTGAGGAAGTATTCAATATTTGAAGAAATGATGGCTGAAAACTTCCCAAAGGATAAAATGTGGATATTAGTAGACTGCGATAAGTTACTCACATATAAATGTAACAATGAGAACAACTACTAAAAAAATCTATTAAAATACTCAAAACCTATATAGACAAATCAAAATGAAATTCTTTAAAAATGTTCAAGTAACACACAGCAAGGCAGAAAAAATTGAGAAGAACAAAAGGCAAAGGGAACAAACAAACAAAAATTAAACAGCAACAAATATAAGCCTTAACATAGCAACAATTACACTGAATGTAAATGACCTAAGTAAACCCACTAAAAAATGAGTTTGGCAAAGTGGTTTAAAAAAAAGATACATGACCCAACTATGTTGTCTACAAGAAATCCAATGCAAACATAATGGCATAGCTAGGTTGAAAAGAAAAGGATATAAAAAGATATACCATGCAAATAGTGTGAAAAGATAAAATAGACTCTGGAACAAAGAAAATTATCAGAGACAGAGAAGGACATTACATAATGATAAAATGTTTAATTCTGCAAGAATACATATCAAATCTAAGTGTGTATATACCAAGCAACGGAGATGCAAAGTACTTTATAAAGCAAAAACAAATTGAAATGAAAAGACAAATAAATACACAATCCACTTAGAAAGTTCAATATCCTTCTCTCAACAACTGACCGAACTATTAGAAAATCAGCAAGGATACAGAAGAATTGAACAACAATATCAACCAACATTTGTAAAACATTTAACCCAATAGCAGAACAGATAGTCTTCTCAAAAGCCCATGGAATACTGACCAAGATAGACCATTTCTTAGACCATAAAATAAATCTGAACAAATTTAAAAGAACCAAAAATAGAAAAGTATGTCCTCTGACCACTGTGAAACCAAACTAGAAATCAGTAACAGAAAAACAACAGGAAAATCTCCAAACATTTGGAAATTAAGCAACTCACATATAAACATATCATGAATAAAAAAAATCCCAAGGGAAACTTTAAAAATACATTGAACTGAATAAAAATGAAAATACAATATAATTTGCAGGATGCAGGCAAAAGCAGTGCCAAGAGAGAAATTTATAGCACTAAATCCTTACATTAGAAAACAGGAAAACTCTCAAAAAATAATCTAAGTTCCTATCCTACTTTAAGAAATTATAAAAAAAACAGCAGTAAAATAAACTCAAAGCAAAGAAGGAAGGACATCATAATGATAAGAACAGAAATCAATAAAATTGAAAACAGAAAAACTACAGAAAATCAATGGGAAAAAAGCTGGTTCTTTGGGGGAAAAAAAATCAACAAATTTGATAAAACTTTAGAAAGACTAGCCAGGAAAATAAGATGTAATTTATCAACATCAGGAATAAAAGAGGAAATACTGCCACAGAACTTGTATACATCAACAGCATAAGGGAATACCATGAACAACTTTACACAGATAGATCTGACAACTTACATGAAATGGACCAGTTCCTTGAAAAGCACAAATTATCACAACTCATTCAATATGAAATAATTTCATTAGTTCTATAACTATTAAGAAAATTAAACTCATAGTTTAAAAACTGCTGAAAGTGAGATCTCCAAGCCCAAATGGTTTTATTAGAGAACTCTATCAAACCACTTAAAGAAATAACATTAATAATATACAATCTCTTTCAGAACAAAGGAAGAAATTCCAAATCACATAATGATGGCAATATTATCTTGAGATAAAAATCAGATAAATCCAGCAGTAAAAGAAGAAAACTACAGTGCATTATCACTGATGAGCAGACTCAAAAATCCTCAACAAAATATGAACAACTAGAATTCAGCAACATATGAAAAAAATTATGCATCATGATTAGTCACTCAGTCATGTCCGACTCTCTGCGACCCCATGGACTATACCCCTCCAGGTTCCTCTGTCCATGGGATTTACCAGGCAAGAACACTGGAGTGGGTTGCCATTTCCTCCTCCAGCGGATCTTCCCAACCCAGGGATCAAACCCAGGTCTCTTGCATTGCAGATGGATTCTTAACCATCTGAGCCACCAGGGAAGCCCCAATATATAAAAATAATTATGCCCACGACTAAGTGAGGTATATTCCCCAGATACAAGGCTGGCTAAATATTTGAAAATAAATGTAATCCAACTATCAACAGACTTTAAAACAAAAAACATACTGTCATTTCAAATGATGTATAAAAAGTGTTTGACTAAATTAAACATCTGTTCATGATAAAAGCTTTCAGCAAATAAGGAATACAAGATAACTTCATTAACCTAGTGGAGAACATCCATGAAAAATCAGAGCTAACATCTTCCTTAAGACTGAAAGACTGCAGAAGATGAAGCCGGCCGTGGACGAGATGTTTCCCGAGGGAGCCGGGCCGTATGTGGACCTGGACAAGGTGAGTCGGGCCGTGCCGGGCCGGGCCGAGAGAAGGCAGTGGCCTGCAGGGCCCAGCACTCGCCCTCCCCGCGGTGCCTGCCTTAGCGCTGGGCCCCTGGGAAGCCTATGGGCGGCGGCCGGGGCTGAGGCAGGAGGCAGCACTGGGCTCCTGATGGACTTGGCAGCCAATGAAAAGGCAGTTCATGCAGACTTTTTCAATGATTTTGAAGATCTCTTTGACGATGATGATATCCAGTGAGGTGTGTCCAGCGGTGCATTTGGTCAAGCTTCGCCACGTGGTGGTGTGGTGAGTCTCCTTAAAGGACAGTTTCAGGTGGTTCCAGAGAACTTGTGGGAATCGCTAGAATTTAGGAGATGATTAGCCAAGAAAGAGAAGAAGGTTTTAACCATCTGGAGGAGGCCTGTTAAACTCTGAATGTGGCCAGCTTTTGTCCTTAACTTCAGTTAAAATAAAGTGATGTTATTACTTGCAAAAAAAAAAAAAAAGACAAAGACTGAATGCTTTCAGAAACAAGGTAAAAATGTCTTCCTCTAACCACTGCTATTCAACAAAGTACTAGACATTCTAATCACACAATAAAGCAAGAAAAATGAAATAAATGGAGAAAAGATTGGAAAGGAAGAAATATAATGACCTATTTATAGATGACATGATTGTCTGTGTAGAAATTCTGAAGGAAGACATGCACATATGCACACACACACACAAACAAACAAACTATTGATACTACACACAATAAGTTGGATGGATCTAAAAGGAATTCTGTTGAGTGAAAAATCGAATCTCAAAAGACTATGTAGTGTATGATTCCATTTATATAACATTCTCAGTGATAAAATTATAGAGATGAAGAACAGATAAGTGGTTGCCAAGACTTAGAGAAAGAAAGATGACTGTGACTATAAAGGGGTACAATGATGAATCTATCTGGTTAAGAAACAGTATTATTATGGTGGTGGTTATAAAAATCTATACATGTATTGCAAACATTATCCTCAATGGTGAAAAATTGAAAACATTTCCCCTAAAATCAGGAACAAGACAAGGGTGCCCACTCTCACCACTACTATTCAACATAGTTTTGGAAGTTTTAGTCACAGCAATCAGAGGAGAAAAAGAAATAAAAGGAATCCGGAATAGAAAAGAAGAAGTTAAACTCTTACTGTTTGCAGATGACAGGATCCTTTACATAGAAAACCCTAAAGACTCCACCAGAAAATTACTAGAGCTAAGCAATGAATATAGCAAAGTTGCAGGATATAAAATTAACACACAGAAATCCCTTGCATTCTTATACACTAACAGTGAGAAAACAGAGAAATTAAGGAAAGAATACCATTCACCATTGCAACAAAAAGAATAAAATACTTAGGAATAAATCTACCTAAAGAAACAAAAGACCTATATATAGAAAACTATAAAACACTGGTGAAAAAAATCAAAGATGACACAAATAGATGGAGAAATATATCATGTTCATGGATTAGAAGAATTAATATAGTGAAAATTAATATACTACCCAAAGCAATCTATAGATTCAATGCAATCCCTACCAAGCTACCAATGGTATATTTCACAGAACCAGAACAAATAATTTCACAATTTGTATGGAGATACAAAAAAAACCTTGAATAGCCAAAGCAATCTTGAGAAAGAAGAATGGAACTGGAGCACTCAACCGGCCTGACTTCAGACTATACTACAAAGATATAGTCATCAAGACAGTATGGTACTGGCACAAAGACAGAAATATAGATCAATGGAACAAAATAGAAAGCCCAGAGATAAATACACACACCTATGGACACCTTATCTTTGACAAAGGAGGCAAAAATAAACAATGGAGAAAAGACAATCACTTTAACAAATGGTGCTGGGAAAACTGGTCAACCACTTGTAAAAGAACAACACTAGAACATTTTCTAACACCATACACAAATATAAACTCGAAATGGATTAAAGATCTAAATGTAAGACCAGAAACTATAAAACCCCTAGAGGAAAACGTAGGCAAAACACTCTCTGACATAAATCACAGACCCTCCTCCCAGAGTAATGGAAATAAAAGCAAAAATAAACAAATGGGACCTAATGAAACTTAAAAGCTTTTGCACAACAAAGGAAACTATAAGCAGGGTGAAAAGACAACCTTCAGAATGGGATAAAATAATAGCAAATGAAGAAACAGACAAAGGATTAATCTCAAAAATATACAAGCAACTCCTGCAGCTCAATTCCAGAAAAATAAATGACCCAATCAAAAAGTGGACCAAAGAACTAAACAGACATTTCTCCAAAGAAGACATACAGATGACTAACAAACACATGAAAAGATACTCAATATCACTCATTATCAGAGAAATGCAAATCAAAACCACAATGAGGAAAAAAAATTAAAAAAAAAAAACACAATGAGGTACCATCTCATGCCAGTCAGAATGGTTGCTATCAAAAAGTCTACAAACAATAAATGCTGGAGAGGGTCCAGAGAAAAGGGAACCCTCTTACACTGTTGGTGGGAATGCAAACTAGTACAGTCACTATGGGGAACAGTGTGGAGATTCCTTAAAAAACTGGAAATAGAACTGCCATATGACCCAGCAATCCCATCGCTGGTCATACACACCAAGAAAACCAGAATTGAAAGAGACATATGTACCCTAAAATTTATCACAGCACAGTTTACAATAGCTTGGACATGGAAGCAATCTAGATGCCCATCGGCAGACAAATGGATAAGAAAGCTGTGGTACATATACACAATGGAATATTACTCAGCTATTAAAAAGAATGCATTTGAATTAGTTCTAATGAGGTGGGTGAAGTTCAGTTCAGTTCAGTCGCTCAGTCGTGTCCGACTCTTTGTAACTACATGAACTACAGCACGCCAGGCCTCCCTGTCCATCAACAACTCCTGGAGTCCACCCAAACCCATGTCCATCGAGTCAGTGATGCCATCCAACCACCTCATCCTCTGTCGTCCACTTCTCCTGTCCTCAATCTTTCCCAGCATCAGGGTCTTTTCCAATGAGTCAGCTCTTCACATCAGGTCACCAAAGTACTGGAGTTTCAGCTTCAACATCAGTCCTTCCAATGAACACCCAGGACTGATCTCCTTTAGGATGGACTGGTTGGATCTCCTTGCAGTCCAAGGGACTCTCAAGAGTCTTCTCCAACACCACAGTTCAAAAGCATCAATTCTTCAGTGCTCTGATTTCTTTATAGTCCAACTCTCATATCCATACATAACCACAGGAAAAACCATAGCCTTGACTAGACAGACTGGAGCCTATTATACAGAGTGAAGTAAGTCAGAAAGAAAAACACCAATACAGTATATTAATGCATATTTATGGAATTTAGAAAGATGGTAACGATGACCCTATATGCGAAACAGCAAAAGAGACACAGATGTAAAAATAGACTTTTGGATTCTGTGGGAGAAGGCAAGGGTGGGATGATTTGAGAAAATACCATTGAAACATGTATATTACCATATGTGAAACAGATTGCCAGTCCAGGTTCAATGCATGAGACAGGGTGCTCAGGGCTGCTGCACTGGGATGACCCTGAGGGATGGGATAGGGAGGGAGGTGGGAGGGGGGTTCAGGATGGGGAACACATGTACACCCGTGGCTGATTCATGTCAATGTATGGCAATAACTACTACAATACTGTAAAGTAATTAGCCTCCAATTAAAATTAATTAATTAATTTAAAAATATCTATACATGAAGACCCAGAGGAATCGGATGGAGAGGGAGGTGGGAGGGGGGATCGGGATGGGGAACAGATGTAAATCCATGGCTGATTCATGTCAATGTATGACAAAAAACACTATAATATTGTAAAGTAATTAGCCTCCAACTAATAAAAATAAATGAAAGAAAAATAAAATATCTATACATGTGTTAAAATTGCCCTGAATTTCAGGGACAACTGGATTCCACCTGCAAAAGAATGAATTGGACCACTTGCTCATACCATTCATGAAAATTAATTTTAAACGGTTGAACCTAAGTATAAGGGATAAAATTATACAACTCTTCTAAGAAAACAGGCATAAATCTTCATGAACTTGGATTATATAGTGGTTTCTTAGATAAGATACCCAAAGCACAAATAACAAAAGGAATAAGAGATAAATGGACTTCATCTATTTTTTAAAATTTTGCTGGAAATGACACCATTAAGCAAGTAAAAACACGACTCATATGATGGGAGAAAACTTTGCAAGCCACATACCTGATAAAGTTCTTGAATCAAAAATGTATAAATAACTCTTACCACTGAACAATAAAAAGACAAGCAAGCAAGCTTTTCAAATAGATGGAAGATTTGAATAGATACATCTCCAAAGAAGATATACAAATGGCCTATAAGTACATAAAAAGATGCCCAACATCATCAGACATCAGAGAAATGTAAATTTAAAAACTGGAAACAGAACTGCCATATGACCCAGCAATCCCACTTCTGGGCATACACACCGAGGAAACCAGATCTGAAAGAGACACGTGCACCCCAATGTTCATCGCAGCACTGTTTATAATAGCCAGGACATGGAAGCAACCTAGATGCCCATCAGCAGACGAATGGATAAGGAAGCTGTGGTACATATACACCATGGAATATTACTCAGCCATTAAAAAGAATTCATCTGAATCAGTTCTAATGAGATGGATGAAACTGGAGCCCATTATACAGAGTGAAGTAAGCCAGAAAGATAAAGACCATTACAGTATACTAACACATATATATGGAATTTAGAAAGATGGTAACAATAACCCTATATGCAAAACAGAAAAAGAGACACAGATGTACAGAACAGACCTTTGGACTCTGTGGGAGAAGGTGAGGGTGGGATGTTTCGAGAGATCAGCATCGAAACATGTATATTATCTAGGGTGAAACAGATCACCAGCCCAGGTTGGATGCATGAGACAAGTGCTCGGGCCTGGTGCACTGGGAAAACCCAGAAGGATCGGGTAGAGAGGGAGGTGGGAGGGGGGATCGGGATGGGGAATACATGTAAATCCATGGCTGATTCATGTCAATGTATGACAGGGGCCACTACAATATTGTGAAGTGATTGGCCTCCAACTAATGAAAATAAATGAAAAAAAAAAACCCACAATGAGATACCTCATCACACACTGCAGGATGGCTATAATCAGAACGATAGATAATAAAAGTACTATCAAAGAGTGGCACAGCTGGAACCTTCATACACTGATGGTGGAATTGTAAATGGTATAACTGCTTTGAAAAACAATCTGGCAGTTCCTTAACAATTTGTTTCCCATATGACTCAGCAATTCCATGCCTAGGTGTATGATCAAGAGAAATAAAAAGATAGGCCCATACAAAATTTTGAACATGATGTCATCACAGCAATATTCCTAAGAGCCAAAAAAATAAAAATAAAAACAACCCAAAATCTGCATCAACTGATGAATGGATAAACAAAATGCCGCATATCCAATGTAATTGAATATTATTTAGCAATAAAAATAAATGAAATACTAATACATGCTACAACATGGATGAATCTTCTAAATATTATGCTAAGTGTAAGAAGCCTTTCGTAAAAGACTACATATTGTATGATTCCATTTACATGAAATGTACAGAATAGGCAATCAATAGACAGAAAGTAAATTAGTGGTCACCTAAGACTAGGGGTGGGAAGGAAAGATGAGTGACTTCCAACAAAGAATACTCTACATAGCAAACTTTATATTAGAATTGAAGAAGAGATTCAAAATTTTCTAGACAAGCAAAAGGTAAAGGAGTTCATCAGCACTAGATAAGCCTGATAAAAAATGTTTAAGAGACTTCTTTAAGCCAAAACAAAAGGTCACCAATTAGTAACAGGAAAACATATGAAAGAAAAATTTCATTGGTAAAGGTAAATATACAGTAAAATTCATAAAATCTAAAAAGGGGCTGGATTAATCACTTATAAGGCTAGAAGAAGGTTAAAAGACAAAAGTAGTAAAAAATAACTACAACCATTATAATTTGTCAATGGATACACAAGATAAAAAGATGGAAACTGTGATATCAAGAACATAAATCATGGGGAGGGAAGTAAAAATATAGAGTTCTGGAATACATTCATACTTAAGTTCTTATCACATTAAAATAGACAGTTTGCTATAGGACTCAGGGAACACAAACCAAGGCTCTGTAACAACCCAGAGGGGTGGAATGGGGAGGGGGAGGGAGATTTAAGAGGAAGGGGACATATGTAGACCTAAAGCTGATTCATGTTGAAGTTTGGAAGAAACCAACATAACACTGGAAAGCAATTATTCTTTGATTAAAAATAAATAAAAAAAAACAGTTATAAGTTATTATATGTAAGCCTCATGGTAACCACTAAGCAGAAACTTATACACAAAACATACAGAGAAAGGGTGACAGAAAATCATCAAATCACAAAGGAAGAGAGCAAGAGAAGAGGAACTACAATCAGCCAAGGAAAACAATGAACAAACTTGCAATAAGTACACACCTATCAAAAATTACTTTAAATGTACATGCACTAAATTCTCCAGTCAAAAGACATAAAGTAGCTTGAATGTATATATACAAAAAAAAGACCCATATATATGCTGCATTCAAAATACTGAAAATGAAAGATGGGGAAATATATTCCATGCAAATGAAAACCAAAAGAAAGCTAGAATAGCTATACTTACATCAGACGATATAGACTTTAAGACAAAGACTGTAAAAAGAGAAAAAGTCATTACATCATGATAAAAGAGTCAACACATGAAGGGGATATAACATTTGTAAATACTTATGCACCTAACATAAGAGCATCTAAATAGATAAAGCAAATATTAACAGACCTAAAGTGAGAAACAACAACAAGACAAGACTCTACACATGGACATCACCAGATGGTCAACACCGAAATCAGATTGATTATATTCTTTGCAGTCAAAGATGGAGAAGCTCTATACAGTCAGCAGAAACAAGGCAAGGAGCTGACTGTGGCTCAGATCATGAACTCCTTATTGCAAAATTCAGACTTAAATTGAAAAAAGTAGGGAAACCACTAGACCATTCAGGTATTACCTAAATCAAAACCCATATGATTATACAGTGGAAGTGAGAAATAGATTCAAGGGATTAGATCTGACAGACAGAGCGCCTGAAGAACTATGGACAGAGGTTCATGACACTGTTCAGGAGACAGGGATCAGACCATCCCCAAAAAAAAGAAATGCAAAAAGGCAAAATGGTTGTCTGAGGAGGCCTTACAAATAGCTGTGAAAAGAAGAGAAGTGAAAGGCAAAGGAGAAAAGGAAAGAAATACCAATTAGAATGCAGAGTCCCAAAGAATAGCAGGGAGAGATAAGAAAGTCTTCTTCAGTGATCAATGCAAAGAAATAGAGGAAAACAATAGAATGGGAAAGACTAGAGATCTCTTCAAGAAAATTAGAGATACCAAGGGAATGTTTCATGCAAAGATGGGCACAATAAAGAACAGAAATATTATGGACCTAACAGAAGCAGAAGATATTAAGAAGAGGAGGCAAGAATGCACAGAAGATCTATACAAAAAAGATATTCATGACCCAGATAATCATGATGGTATAATCACTCATCTAGAGCCAGACATCCTGGAATGAGAAGTCAAGTGGGCTTAGGAAGCATCACGATGAACAAAGCTAGTGGAGGTGATGGAATTCCAGTTGAGCTATTTCAAATACTAAAAGATGCTGTCAAAGTGCCGCACTTAACAGACCAGCAAATTTGGAAAACTCAGCAGTGGCCACAGGACTGGAAAAGGTCAGTTTACGTTCCAATCCCAAAGAAAAGCAATGCCAAGAATGCTCAAACTACTGCTCAATTGCACACATCTCACACGCTAGTAATGTAATGCTCAAAATTCTCCAAGCCAGGCTTCAACAATACGTGAACCATGAACTTCCAGATGTTCAAGCTGGTTTTAGAAAAGGGAGAGAAACCAGAGATCAAATTGCCAACATCCGTTGGATCATAGAAAAAGCAAGAGAGTTCCAGAAAAACATCTACTTCAGCTTTACTGACTATGCCAAAGCCTTTGACTGTGTGGATCACAATAAACTGTGGATAATTCTGAAAGAGATGAGAATACCAGAGCACCTTACCTGCCTCCTGAGAAATCTGTATGCAGGGCAGGAAGTAACAGTTAGAACTGGACATAGAACAACAGACTGGTTTCAATTAGGGAAAGGAGTATGTCAAGGCTGTATATTGTCAACCTGCTTATTTAACTTATATAAAGAGTACATCATGAGAAAGACTGGGCTGGAGGAAGCACAAGCTGGAATCAAGATTGCCAGGAGAAATATCAATAACCTCGGATATGCAGATGACACCACCCTTATGCAGAATGTGAAGAACTAAAGAGCCTCTTGATGAAAGTGAAAGAGGAGAGGGAAAAAGTTGGCTTAAAACTCAACACTCAGCAGTTCGATCGGTAGCGGGAGCGGAGAGCGGACCCCAGAGAGCCCTGAGCAGCCCCACCGCCGCCGCCGGCCTAGTTACCATCACACCCCAGGAGGAGCCGCAGCTGCCGCAGCCGGCCCCAGTCACCATCACCGCAACTATGAGCAGCGAGGCCGAGACCCAGCAGCCGCCCGCCGCCCCCGCCCTCAGCGCTGCCGACACCAAGCCCGGCACGACGGGCAGTGGCGCAGGGAGCGGCGGCCCGGAGGGCCTCACATCGGCGGCGCCTGCCGGCGGGGACAAAAAGGTCATTGCAATGAAGGTTTTGGGAACAGTAAAATGGTTCAATGTAAGGAACGGATATGGTTTCATCAACAGGAATGACACCAAGGAAGATGTATTTGTACACCAGACTGCCATAAAGAAGAATAACCCCAGGAAGTACCTTCGCAGTGTAGGAGATGAAGAAACTGTGGAGTTTGATGTTGTTGAAGGAGAAAAGGGTGCGGAGGCAGCAAATGTTACAGGAACTGGTGGAGTTCCAGTGCAAGGCAGTAAATACGCAGCAGACCGTAACCATTATAGGCGCTATCCACGTCGCAGGGGTCCTCCACGCAATTACCAGCAGAATTACCAGAATAGTGAGAGTGGGGAAAAGAATGAGGGATCAGAGAGCGCTCCCGAAGGCCAGGCCCAACAGCGCCGGCCCTACCGCAGGCGGAGGTTCCCACCTTACTACAAGCGGAGACCCTATGGGCGTCGACCACAGTACTCCAACCCTCCTGTGCAGGGAGAAGTGATGGAGGGTGCTGACAACCAGGGTGCAGGAGAACAAGGTAGACCAGTGAGACAGAATATGTATCGGGGTTATAGACCAAGATTCCGCAGGGGCCCTCCTCGCCAAAGACAGCCCAGAGAGGACGGCAATGAAGAAGATAAGGAAAATCAAGGAGATGAGACCCAAGGTCAGCAACCACCTCAACGTCGGTACCGCCGCAACTTCAATTACCGACGCAGACGCCCAGAAAACCCTAAACCACAGATGGCAAAGAGACAAAAGCAGCCGATCCACCAGCTGAGCATTCGTCCACTCCCGAGGCTGAGCAGGGCGGGGCTGAGTAAATGCCGGCTTACCATCTCTACCATCATCCGGTTTAGTCATCCAACAAGAAGAAATGAATATGAAATTCCAGCAATAAGAAATGAACAAAAGATTGGAGCTGAAGACCTTAAGTGCTTGCTTTTTGCCTGTTGACCAGATAACTAGAACTATCTGCATTATCTATGCAGCATGGGGTTTTTATTATTTTTACCTAAAGACGTCTCTTTTTGGTAATGACAAACGTGTTTCTTAAAAAAAAGCCTGTTTTTTCTCAATACACCTTTAAAGGTTTTTAAATTGTTTCATATCTGGTCAAGTTGAGATTTTTAAGAACCTCATTTTTAATTTGTAATAAAAGTTTACAGCTTGATTTTTTCAAAAAGAGACTCAGATGTATAGAACAGACTTGTGGACTCTGGGAGAAGGCGAGGGTGGGATGTTTCAAGAGAACGGCATTGAAACATGTATATTATCTAGGGTGAAACAGATCACCAGCCCAGGTTGGGTGCATGAGACAAGTGCTCGGGCCTGGTTGGACTGGGAAGACCCAGAGGGATCGGGTGGAGAGGGAGGTGGGAGGGGGGACTGGGATGGGGAATACATGTAAATCCATGGCTAATTCATTTCAATGTATGACAAAAACTACTGTAATGATGTAAAGTAATTAGCCTCCAACTAATAAAAATAAATGGAAAAAAAAGTCAACAAACTGCAAGCACCTGTTAATAAAGGTCTTAAATAATAATAAAAAAAAAAAACCCTCAACACTCAGAAAACTAAGATCACGGCATTCGGTCCCATCACTTCATGGCAAATAGATGGGTAAACAGTGGAAACAGTGACAGACTTTATTTTGGGGGGCTCCAAAATCAGTGCAGATGGTGGCTGCAGCCATGAAATTAAACGATGCTTGCTCCTTGGAAGAAAAGTTATGACCAATCCCTAGAAAGCATATTAAAAAGCAGAGACATTACTTTGCCAACAGAGGTCCACCTATTCACGACTATGGTTTTTCCAGTAGCCATGTATAGATGTGAGTTGGACTATAAAGAAAGCTGAGTGCCGAAGAATTGATGCTTTTGAACTGTGGTATTAGAGAAGATTCTTGAGAGTCCCTTGGACAGCAAGGAGATCCAACCAGTCCATCCTAAAGGACATCAGTCCTGAATATTCATTGGAAGGACTGATGCTGAAGCTGAAACTCCAATACTTTGGCCACATGATGCGAAGAACTGACTCATCTGAAAAGACCCTGATGCTAGGAAGGATTGAAGGTGGGAGGAGAAGGGGACAACAGAGGATGAGATGGTTCGATGGCATCACTGACTCAATGGACATGAGTTTGTGTAAACTCTGGAAGTTGTTGATGGACAAGGAGACCTGGCGTGCTGCAGTCCATGGAGTCGTAAAGGGTTGGACATGACTGAGTGACTGAACTGAACTGAAAGTGAGAAATAAACAACAATAGAACAATTTTAGGGGACTTTAATAACCCAGTTTTACCAATGGCTAGATCATCCAGACCAAAAATCAATAGGAAAACAATGGCCTTAAACAACACATTAGACCAGATGGGCTTATATATGTGCACGCACGCACGCGCGCGCACACACACACACACACACACACACACACACACACAATATTGCTCATCCATAAAATATGAACATTTGATATTTGCAATAACATGGATGTCCCTGGACTTGATGGCTCAGCAGGTAAAGAATCCACCTGCAATGCAGGAGATGCAGAAGACACAGATTCAATCCCTGGGTCAGGAAGATCCTCTGGAGAAGGGAATGGCAACCCACTCCAGTTTTATTGCCTGAAAAATCCCATGGACAGAGGAACCTTGCAGGCTACAGTCCAAAGAGTCCCAAAGAGTTAGACACGACTGAGAAACTGAGCATGCACACACAGATGGACCTGGAGAGTATTATGGTTAGTGAAATAAATCAGACAGAGAAAGACAAATACTGTATTGCATCACTTACACGTAGAATCTAAAAAAAATAGTAATATAACAAAAAGAAATAGACTGACAGATATAGAAAACAAACTAGTGTTCCCAGTGAGGAGAGGGAAGTGGGGAGGAGCAAGAGACGGGTAGGGAGTTAAGAGGTACAAACTACTATGCATAAAATAAGGTACAAGGATATATTGTACAGTACAGGGAAAATAGTCAATATTTTGTAATAACTATAAATGTAATATAATCTAGAAAAATTTTGAATCACCATGTTGTACAACTGGAATTAATATAATATTATACATCGTATCCAATTCTTTGTGACCCCATGGACTGTAGCCTGTCAGGCTCCTCTGTCCCTGGGATTTTCCAGGCAAGAATACTGGAGTGGGTTGCCATTTCCTTCTTCAGGGTATCTTCCCAACCCAAGAATCAAACCTGGGTCTCCTGCATTGCAGCCAGAGTCTTTACCATCTGAACCACCAGGGAAGCATCATTCACAACTGCCCAAAATTGGAAATAATCCAAATGTTACTCAAAAGATAGAATAAATACACTGTGGTACATCCACACAACGGAATACTATTTAGCAATAAAGAGAAACCAAGTATTTATAAACACAACTATTTGGATGAATTTCAATGGCATTAGGTTCATATTTAAAAAGTCAGTTTTAATCACAAATGTATGATTCCATAAATATAACATTCTCCAAACGACAAATCTATAATGACAGAGAACAGATTATTAGTTGCCAGAGTTTAGTGGTAGGGGGGAGGTTAAGGTAGACGTGAAACTATAAAGGGATAGCAACAGAGAGGTTTTTTTTGGGTGACAGAACTATTCTGTATATAGATGGTGGTGGTGGATACATCAATCTATGTGTCTTAAAACTGTATAGATGCAGGTTTTTAAAGTCTATGTTAATATATGATAAACTTTAAAAAGAGAAGAAAAAAGAAAGGAATAGTGCATAAACATGTAGATTAAATAAGATAATGGTTACTAGGGTGTTTGCTTTATAGTAACTCTTCAAGCTAAGTTTTGTGTAGTTTTCTGTATCTTTATTTTAATTAAATGTTTAAAATAAAAATAAAAGGGATGAAAGGGGAACAACCTGGGTCAGGGAAGGCTTCTTCTGAGGAAGTAACAAGAAGACGAGAGAATTGAGAGATGACAATAAAGCATGAAAGTGAAGAATGGGAGGAGAGTATTTGAGGCAGAGAACTGGAGGCAAGAGATAAGAGGTAATATAGAAGGAGGTCCTGATGCAAGAACAGGTAGCTGTTCGTATCCCAGCAGCAGGATATCTGCATGTGTGTGTGTGCGCGTGTGTGTGTGTGTGTGTGTGTGTGTGTGTGTGTGTAGATTTATTACAAGGTATTGGCTCATATATTTATACAGTCTGGCAAGCCCCAAGTATGTGTGTGTGTTTTGTGTGTGTGTGTGTGTGTCTGTGTGTGTGTGTAGATTTATTACAAGGTATTGGCTCATACATTTATACAGTCTGGCAAGCCCCAAGATCAGGAGGATGAATTGGCAAGCTAGAGATCCAGGAGAGTCAATTGTTTAGTTCCAGTAGGAATCCTAAGGCCTGAGAACCAGAAGAGCAGATGGTGTAGTTCCAGTTCAAAGACCAGCAGGCTCACATCCAGGAAGAGCCATTGTTTCACTTTTTGAGTCTGTAGGCAGGAAAGAAGTCAATGATACAGTTCAAAGGCAGTCAGACTTCTGCCTGACTTTTTCCTCTCTTACTTGGGTAAGGGTCAGCTTTTTTTATTTTATTCATGCCTCCAACTGATTTTTAGTTGCTCAATCATGTCCAACTCTTTGCATCCCAGTGGACTATAGCCCACCAGGCTCCTGTGTCCATGGAATTCTCCAGGCAAGAATACTGGAGTGGGTAGCCATTCCCTTCTCCAGGAGCTCTTCCCTACCCAGGGATCTAACCCAGGTCTCCTTCATTGCAAACAGATTCTTTATCATATGAGTCACTAAGGATGAGGTCAAATTAGGGAGGGCAATTTGCTTTCCTGAGTCTATTTAAAAGTTAATCTCACCTAAAAACACTCACAGAAACACCCAAAATAATGTTTGGCCAAATATCTGGGCACACGGTGGTCCACTCAAGTTGACACACAAAATTAACTTATTATAGAATGTTTACTACAAATGTACAAAACAACTTCATTGAATTAGGCAGGGTAAAGAGTGTTGACCCAACTAACCGGAAGTGGAATCTGGGAAACTAAAAGCAAAAGCAACTGCACTAAGGAAATGTGACTGAGGTATGTTCTTTAGTTAGTAATAATGTATCAATTCATTAGAAAAGACTGATACTGCAAAAGACAGAAGGCAAAAGGAGATGGGGCTGCAGAGGATGAGATGGTTAGATAGTATCAATGACTCAATGGACACATCAATTTGAGCAAACTCCTGGAGATACTAAAGCACGGGGAAGCTTGGCATGCTGCACTCGATGGGATCACAAAGAGTCAGACACGACTTAGCAGCTGTACAACAACAGCAACAACAATGTATCGCTTCTGGTTCTTTAATTTTAACAAATGTACCATACTAGTGTAAGGTGTTACAGAAATGAATCCCAAACTTACTTTTCTTAAAACCAAATTGGACCACCACATCTGTAAAATTTCCAAAACTGAATGGAATGCCTATTTCTATATTATATTTCATTATTTCCTGATAATGCATTATTGGGAGCCTAAAATTTCATCTCTTCAAAGTAAGATTTTAAGATCAGCTAAGGCAACCAAAGACAAAATGGCTGCCAAAGCCTCACGTTCCTTGTCCCTGGCTTCTGTATCTCGGATACTGTCTCCAGTGTCATCTTGTTCCTTTCCCCTGACTCTGCCTCCAGCATCATCCTCCTTCTGCCCTTTTATACCACTTATACCTCATCTGTAACCCTCAGTTCCCCCATACTAATTCTCTGGCGAAACTTTCCCTTTTCTTTGAAACTCCCCTGTGCCATTTCCTCTGTACTTATCAGAACCTGTCTCTTTAAAATTAAGCCTTCAGAGGATCCAGAGGCTAAATTCTTAATTATTTTATATCTCCTGGACTAAAGTGGAACTGGAAAGCCATAGTCAAAGATTTTCCCAAGGTAACTGAAATCATTACAGATTTGCTGAAGAATATTATATAGTTATTCAAACTTATCAACTCTGACTTAGATTAGTTAGTTCATATGCCTGTCAATGAAGACCAGGCCCAACTTTGGATGAAAATTCACAGCTGGGGAAATTCTGAAAGCTCTCTAGAATTATAACTGGGAGACCAGCCCATTAACATATAGGATCAAGCTCAGGCAATCACTAAGTGATTTCCAAGAGCAATTCGTAGTGCTTTCCAAAAGCCTGCTAATTGGAACAAAATTCAGGCTTGCACACAAAAATTTGATGAACCTATTCAAGACTATTATGATCAACTTCAGAATGTATTTAAAGAAAGTTCTTACCTTCCTTCAGATGCTGATTGCACTTGGGTAGCTTTCAACTCTATTTTTATTAGTGGGCTGAACCAGGATGTTTCTCCTCTAGTAAAAAGGACCAGGATTGAATGGGAAACTTTGTCCACTCCAGATTTAGTTAATCTGGCAAACCAGGTCTCTCACACTCTAGATTAGTTATGTAAAAGGAAAACTGCTAAAATTCTTAATCTTCAATTCAAGCAAATGGAGGCCCCTAAACAAAAACAAAACCCTCCTAGTTTCTGCTATTATTGCAAAAAGCCAGAATATTAGAAAAGAGATTGTTACCAATTTAAGCACTTTGGGTGCCTGCAGCCTTCTAAATTGTCTTTCCAACATCCCCCTAATTCTCAATAACAAGAGCCAAAGGAACTATAAGAGCTATTCCCAACCCCTCCCTCTTGATTTTCTTGAATAACATTTCCCCATGCTAAGGATAAATTTTTTCCAGTCCTAAGTGAAACCAGAGCCACACTCTTTGGTGTTCAATCCCACTACAATAAACAGTTTCTGCCTTCGAGTACTGCTGCTACTGCTGCTAAGTCACTTCAGTCATGTCCGACTCTGTGCGACCCCATCCCTGGGATTCTCCAGGCAAGAACACTGGAGTGGGTTGCCATTTCTTTCTCCAATGCATAAAAGTAAATAATCAAAGTGAAGTCACTCAGTCATGTCCGACTCTTTGCGACCCCATGGACTGCAGCCTTTACCAGGCTCCTCCATCCATGGGATTTTCCAGGCAAGAGTACTGGAGTGGGGTGCCATTTCCTTCTCCGGCCTTTGAGTACTAAGATAGTTCAAATAGTAGGGCTGTCTGATGAACTTCAAAAGGTTCCTATCTCTGAAGCCATTCTTTTCTTTAGGCCCTTTGAGAAACACACACCATTTTCTCCTCAGTTCCTTCACCCCTACCTATTTATTTGGCCAAGACTTCTTAGGGAAGTATCATGCCAGAATTTTTCTCTCCCACAAGGAGGAAATATTCTACAACTTGACAGTAGTCATCAAAGCAGTCAATCAGGTAAATTAAATGACCCTTTGACATATTTTATTTGTTCTGTCTTTGATGATACTACAGCTGATTCTGGAAACACTGATCATTTGTTCCTACTGGATCATATACCACCCTCCTTATGGGCAAAATCTCCAACTGATATTGATAAAATTCACAGTTCACGTCCCATCAAGATCCAAATCAGTTCAGTTCACTGCAGTCGCTCAGTCGTGTCCGACTCTTTGTGACCCCATGAATTGCAGCACGCCAGGCCTCCCTGTCCATCACCAACTCCCAGAGTTTACTCAAACTCATGTCCATTGAGTCAGTGATGACATCGAGCCATCTCATCCTATTTCATCCCCTTCTCCTCCTACCCGCAATCCCTCCCAGCATCAGTGTCTTTTCCAATGAGTCAACTCTTCGCATGAGGTGGCCAAAGTATTGGAGTTTCAGCTTCAGCATCAGTCCTCCCAATGAACACCCAGGACTGATCTCCTTTACAATGGACCGGTTGGATCTCCTTGCAGTCCAAGGGACTCTCAAGAGTCTTCTCTAACACCACAGTTCAAAAGCATCAATTTTTCAGCACTCAGCTTTCTTCACAGTCCAACTCTCACATCCATAAGTGGCCACTGGAAAAACCATAGCCTTGACCAGATGGACCTCTGTTGGCAAAGTAATGTCTCTGCTTTTTAACATGCTATCTAGGTGGTCATAACTTTCCTTCCAAGGAGTAAGTGTCTTTTAATTTCATGACTGCAATCACCATCTGCAGTGATTTTGGAGACCAGAAAAATTAAGTCTGGCACTGTTTCCACTGTTTCCCCGTCTATTTCCCATGAAGTGATGGGACCAGATGCTGTGATCTTAGTTTTCTGAATGTTGAGCTTTAAGCCAACTTTTTCCCTCTCCTCTTTCACTTTCATCCATAGGCTCCTTAGTTCCTCTTCACTTTCTGCCATAAGGGTGGTGTCATCTGCATATCTGAGGTTATTGATATTTCTCCTGGCAATCTTGATTCCAGCTTGTGCTTCTTCCAGCCCAGCGTTTCTCAGGATGTACTCTTTATATAAGTTAAATAAGCAAGGTGACAATATACAGCCTTGACATGCTCCTTTTCCTATTTGAAACCAGTCTGTTGTTCCATGTCCAGTTCTAACTGATGCTTCCTGACCTGCATATAGGTTTCTCAAGAGGCAGGTCAGGTGGTCTGGTATTCCCATCTCTTTCAGAATTTTCACAGTTTATTGTGATCCACACAGTCACAGGCTTTGGCATAGTCAATAAAGCAAAAATAGATATGAGATCAGTGGAGAAATAATGCCAGAAAGAATGAAGGGATGGAGCCAAAGCAAAAACAATACCCAGTTGTGGATGGGACTGGTGATAGAAGCAAGGTCCGATGCTGTAAAGAGCAATACTGCATAGGAACCTGGAATGTTAGGTCCATGAATCAAGGCAAATTGGAAGTGGTCAAACAGGAGATGGCAAGAGTGAATGTCAACATTCTAGGAATCAGCAAACTAAAATGGACTGGAATGGGTGAATTTAACTCAGATGACCATTATATCTATTACTGTGGGCAGGAATTCCTTAGAAGAAATGGAGTAGCCATCATGGTCAACAAAAGAGTCCGAAATGCAGTACTTGGATGCAATCTCAAAAATGACAGAATGATCTCTGTTCGTTTCCAAGGCAAACCATTGAATATCATGGTAATCCAAGCCTATGCTCCAACCAGTAATTCTGAGAAAGCTGAAGTTGAATGGTTCTAAGAAGACCCTACAAGACCTTTTAGAACTAACACCCAAAAAAGATGTCCTTTTCTTTCTTTCTTTCTTTTTTTTTTTTTTTTTTGTCCTTTTCTTTATAGGGGACTGGAATGCAAAAGTAGGAAGTCAAGAAACACCTGGAGTAACAGGCAAATTTGGCCTTAGAGCACAGAATGAAGCAGGGCAAAGGCTAATAGAGTTTTGCCAAGAGAACGCACTGGTCATAGCAAACACCCTCTTCCAACAACACAAGAGAAGACTCTACACATTGACATCACTAGATGGTCAACACCAAAATCAGATTGATTATATTCTTTGCAGCCAAAGATGGAGAAGCTCTATACAGTCAGCAAAAACAAGACCAGGAGCTGACTGTGGCTCAGATCATGAACTCCTTATTGCCAAATTCAGACTTAAATTGAAGAAAGTGGAGACAACCAGTAGACCATTCAGGTATGACCTAAATGAAATCCCTTATTACTATACAGTGGAAGTGAGAAATAGATTTAAGGGACTAGATCTGATAGACAGAGTGCCTGATGAACTATGGACGGAGGTTCATGACATTGTACAGGAGACAGGGATCAAGACCATCCCCATGGAAAAGAAATGCAAAAAAGCAAAATGGTTGTCTGAGGAGGCCTTACAAATAGCTGTGAAAAGAAGAGAAGCAAGAAGCAAAGGAAAAAAGGAAAGATATTCCCATTTGAATGCAGAGTTCCAAAGAATAGCCAGGAGATATAAGAAAGCCTTCCTCAGTGATCAATGCAAAGAAATAGAGGAAAACAACAGAATGGGAAAGACCAGAGATCTCTGCAAGAAAATTAGAGATACCAAGGGAACACTTCATGCAAAGATGGGATCGATAAAGGACAGAAATTGCATGGACCTAACAGAAGCAGAAGATAAGAAGAAGTGGCAATAATACACAGAACTGTACAAAAAAGATCTTCACGACCCAGATAATCACAATGGTGTGATCACTCACCTAGAGCCAGACATCCTGGAATGTGAAGTCAAGTGGGCCTTAGGTAGCATCACTATGAGCAAAGCTAGTGGAGAATGGAATTCCAGTTGAGCTATTTCAAATCCTAAAAGATGATGCTGTGAAAGTGTTGCACTCAATATGTCAGCAAATTTGGAAAACTCAGCAGTGGCCACAGGTCTGGAAAAGGTCAGTTTTCATTCCAATCCCTAAGAAAGGCGATGCCAAAGAATGCTCAAACTACTGCACAATTGCACTCATCTCACACGCTAGTAAAGCAATGCTCAAAATTCTCGAAGCCAGGCTTCAGCAATACGTGAACCGTGAACTTCCAGATGTTCAAGCTGGCTTTAGAAAAGGCAGTGGAACCAGAGATCAAATTGCCAACATCTGTTGGACCATCGAAAAAGCAAGAGAGTTCCAGAAAAACATCTACTTCTGCTTTATTGACTATGCCAAAGCCTTCGACTGTGTGGATCACAAGATCCAAATAAACCCCCCCTCCAAACGTCTCTCCAGAATTAATCAACACCCTGTAAGGAAAGAAGGCCTTCGAGGTAAAAAGCCTATAATAGAAGATAACAAGTCATCATTATCCCTTGTGCTAATCCCTATAATCCCCTGATTTTACCATAGAGAAACCTAAGGGCTGAGGGTGGAAGTTTGTCCAGGATCTCTGAGCAATAAACAAGACTCTTATCCCTCGATACCCTGTTATTCCTAACTGTCATACACTACTAACATCCATTTCCAACAGAAGCAAATTCTTTACTATAATTGATGTATGCAGTACATTCTAACCAATACCTTTTTGCCTTCATTTGAAAAACAAAACAATGCATCCGTACAGTAATGCCTTGGGGTTTTACTGAGAGCCTTTATTTCTCAGAAACCCTGAAGGCTGATCTGGATGATACAGAGTTCCTTAGGAGTTCTACTTTGGTGCAATGTGTGGATGATTTGCTTCTTTGTTCTCCTTCTCAAGCCTTCTCACAGGAAAGCAGCATCCACTTGCTAAAGTTATTAACCTTAAAGGGACATAAGTTTGCCAAGGGAAAATTGCAGTTTTCCAAACCTGCTTTGATATTTAGGACATCTGATACCAGAAAAAGGGCTATAGCTGAACCCTGAAGGCTTCATGATGTCCCAAGCTTCCAAAAACCCAAAATGAAGTGCCAACTGTGAGGTTCTCTCGGGCTAGTTGGATATTACTCAAACTGGGTTCCAAATTTCTCTCTTACGGCCAAATCTCTGTATATTTTACTAAAGAGCAACCTCAACCCAATTTTATGGGAAGAACCAGATAAAATAGTCTTTAAGGCCTTAAAGGAGAGTTTGATGAACTCACACACTCTTGGGCATCCAATGATCAGATTCTCTTTTCCATTTTTATATATGAAAAGGAAGATAATGCCTTTGGGGTACTCACCCAAAAGCATTAGGACTACCATCTATCCACAGGGTATTAAAGCCAGCAACTGTACTCTGTGGCACAGTTCTACCCTGCTATTATTGCAATGAGCCAAGATATTAGACAAAAAGATTGTTACCAATTAAGCACCTTGGGTGCCTGCAACCTTCTAAGTTGTCTTTCCAACTCGCATTAGAGCCATACTGCCACTGCCTTTTTGGTTAAGGTCATCAAAAAGATTAAGGTGGGATTCCTTTCAACCATTTTTGTACCTCATGCAGTAGAAGCCCTTCTGAATTCTCATCACACTCAATATTTCTCAGTCAGCCGCCTCACCTCCTAAGAAGTCCTTTTGTTAAGTTCCTCACATAACTCTTTTAGGTTGTAATAAGCTTAACCTTGCTGCTCTTCTGCCCTCCATCACCAGTGAAGTCTCTCACCACTACTTAACACTGATGGATCATATCCTGATGCCTTGTGATGACCTGCAAGAAAATAATTTGGGTAATGCTGACTTCTCAAAGTTCACTGATGGTTCTTACTTAAAAGGTGATCATACAGTCTTCGCGGAGAGTCGCCGCGGTTTCCTGCTTCAACAGTGCTTGAACGGAACCCGGCTGCTCGTCACCCCCCCCCCCCCAGCCCCGGCAGGCTACTCAGAGCCAGCCCTTGTCACCACTTGACAACACCCTCTGACCGGCCCAAGGTCCCCGCCGCCGCTCCAGCGCAGCGCAGCCGTCGCCGCCACCGCCCCTTCTCATCCGCCAGCCATGACGACCGCATCCCCCTCGCAGGTGCGCCAGAACTACCACCAGGACTCGGAGGCCGCCTTGATCAACTGCCAGATCAACCTGGAGCTCTACGCCTCCTATGTGTACCTGTCCATGTCCTACTATTTTGACCGCGATGATGTGGCTTTGAAGAACTTTGCCAAGTACTTTCTTCACCAATCTCATGAGGAGAGGGAACATGCTGAGAGACTAATGAAGCTGCAGAACCAGCGAGGCGGCCGAATCTTCCTTCAGGATATCAAGAAACCAGACCGTGATGACTGGGAGAATGGGCTGAATGCAATGGAATGTGCGCTGTGCTTGGAAAGAAGTGTGAATCAGTCACTACTGGAACTGCACAAACTGGCCACTGAAAAAAACGATCCCCATCTGTGTGATTTCATTGAGACTCATTACCTGAATGAGCAGGTGGAAGCCATCAAAGAATTGGGTGACCACGTAACCAACCTGCGCAAGATGGGGGCCCCTGGATCTGGCATGGCAGAGTACCTCTTTGACAAGCACACCCTGGGACACAGTGAGAGCTAAGCCTCAGGCTGGCTTCCCACAGCCACAGGGGTGACTCCTGGTCACCAAGGCAGTGCATGCATATTTGGGTTACCTTCACCTTTTCTATAAGTTGTAACAAAACATCTACTTAAGTTCTTTCTTTCGTACCATTCCTTCAAATAAAGTAATTTGGTACCCAAAAAAAAAAAAAAAAAAAAGGTGATCATGGTAAATACTGTGCTGGGTATGCTACTGCAACTCTTCTCGATGTTTTTGAGGCAGCATCTTTACCAATGGCTGCTTCAGCTCCAAAGTCTGAATTATATGATCTTACACAAGCTCATACTTTACCCAAGTACAAAACCGACAAAATTTATACTGATAGTAGATACAGTTTTGGAGAAGATCATGATTTTGGAATGTTGTGGAAGCAACATGGCTTGCTAACTTTCAGTAGAGATAAAATTTAAAATGGCTTCTATGTTCAAATATTAGTGAATGAAGTACTTTTACCTGCCACTTATTATTAAAATTCCAGGGCATTCGTAACTTGACTCCCTGGAAGCTAAAGGAAATTACCTTGCTGACAGTTCTACAAGGAACGCTGCCCTTAAAGGAATCAAAAGCAGTCAAACTTCTGTCATGATACAAAGGAGTTTTTCCCCAAATGATAACTTAGAAAAACTGGCTGGAGAAGCCCAACAATTGGTCTCAGAAAAGAAAAAAGACTGGGAATTAAAGTCCTTGTTTGATAAAAAGAGAAAGCTCTGATTCAGATCAAATAACAACTCAGTCCTACTAGAGATTCCAAAATTTATACTCCTAACCATTGTACATGCATTAGATCATTGGTCTACTGACAAAATTCTAGCTTTCATGAATCAATATTGGTGGGGAAACATTCACAAAGTTGCAAAAAGTGCCTACCTCACTTGCCCCACTAATCCAAAGGACAACCCAGGGAAGCCTGTTCTTACTGTTTCCAAGCATTTTAGACTGTCTAAGGGACCATGCACGGTCTGGCAATTGGATTCAATACAACTTTCTCCATCTCAGGGATATAAATATGCTTTGGTCATGGTGTGAATGTTTTCACACTGGACTTAAGCCTCCCCTTGCAGACAGGCTACTGCTTCTTCTGTGGCTGGTCTTTCTGGAAAATATTATCCCTACCTGGGGAAATCCTCCCACAATTCATAATGATCAAGGGACCCATTTTACTGGTCAGATACTTTGATATGCTTTAGAGCTGTTTGGCCAGTTTTATACTTTCACTGCATTTAGCATCCTCAATCCTCTGGTCTAGTCAAATGCACTAATGGAATTATTAAAATTCAATTGGCAAAATTTGCATGGGCCCTCCATATATGTTGGCCAAAAGCACTGCCACTGACCCTTCTAAATCTTATATCCATCCCTTGTGGAATTCAAACTCTCACCCTTTGAGATAGTCACAGGACACTCAATGCACTTGGCTCCTGCACTGTTTAACCTTTCTGGCACTGAGGGACAAAAAGTCACTGAAACCAGAAAACCTGAGTCTTAACCCACACTGCTTTCAGAGAAAGATCATCTGGAGAACATGCTCAGTCGTGTCCGACTCTGCGACCCCACGGACTATAGCCCACCAGCTATAGCTACTCTGTCTGGATTTCCCAAGCAAGAATACTGGAGTGGGTTGCAATTTCCTTCTCCCGGGGATCTTCCCGACCCAGGGATTGAACCCATGTCTCCTGTGTCTCCTGCATTGCAGGTAGATTCTTCACTTGCTGAGCCATCAGGGAAGCCCTTTCAGTGAAAGATCAAGATCAAAAGGAGGAAATGTAAAAATTAATAAAAATCACAATTAGAATAGGAGGTCAGAAAGAGGAGCTCTCACACCCTATGACAACAGCAGAGCCCAACAGGAAGACTTCCATTTCTTGCCTGGCAAGAGCGCAGCCAGTGAGAGATTGCCACAACTCAACAATGAGAGATTGCCACAACTCAGCCAATGAAAAGCCACTATACTTCAAGCTCTAAATTCCCCCAATAGAGTCTTTTGTTTAGTATAGCCCACCCAACTACCTTTCCCCCTCCTTGCTGTGAGGGGTACTTGTGTGTGACTTGCCATGATTACAGACCCCAAACTGTAATTCTTTGTTGATCCTGAATAAACCTATTTTTGCTGGAAAAATAACTGGCAGTCTATATGTGTTAGATTAATACTATTAATAACGGGGGAAAACAGGTTGCAGGGTATAATGCGAACTCTTTGTACTATCTTTGTAACTTTTCTGTATATCTAAAACTGTTCTTAAAAAAGTTTATTTTAAAGTTGACTTAAGGAGTACAATACAGTTTGTCCGGAAAAGATGGAATAGGCCCGGAGCTGTGGTAGTTTCTCTGGCCCCTGAAAATCTCACTCACACAGCTGGTGAGACCTTTAATACACAGACTCTGAAACTAGACCACCTGGGTTTGAATTCTGGGCATTACCACTTACTAAATGGGTAAATTTGGGCAAATTACTTAACCTTTTTGTGAATGATGGCCCCTACTTTTTGCCACGTTATTAGTATTAAATGAGTTTAGTATGTATAGATTGCTTAAATGAGTGCCGGCACACTGTAAGTTCTATGTAGGTACTTTGTAAATTTAAAAACGTGATGACTAAAAATTCATTTAGCAATTAGCTATATAATCAGACCTGGTAGGGAGATATGAGTTTGGCTGCTATAAACCAAGCAGTGGTTACCATGGATATGTCAGAACCTTGACAGCCATTGTTAGGACATTGCATTACCTTTCATAAGGGGGCAACTGAGCTTTGTAACTCTGGCAAGAAGGCTAGAAGGGGCAACACATCTTCCTATTATTCTACCCATTTTAAGTCTTTCTCTCAAAAGAACCAACTTATAATCAGATACATAATTAACCACCTCAAGGTAAGCAAAATATATCATTATCTTCATTCTGTAGATAAGAATTCTGAAAATGGTAGGTTTAATTTAGGTGATTTCATCCTAGAGTACCCAGGAGAGGTGCTGGAAGTGAAAGGACCTGATAATCCCTAGTCCAATTATTTTCCTTCTTGGTTATCCTACTTATCCTTCTTTAAGATATGTTCTTAAGGAAGAATTTGTGTGATGCCAGTTGGACCTTTGAAGTCTTAAGAGCCTCTCTAGGTACAGCAGAGCTTCTGTATACCTGTGTGCTAAGGGTGACTGAGACTATGGGCCCAAGAAGTCCCAAGTTCCTGGGCTGAAGTCTTCTCTTTTTGTCACAGGAACCTTGTTCAGTCATCAAAGACCTCCAAAGAAGGAGCCATCAACCTATAGTTGATGGCCTGCACTGGCTGTTATCTGCCATTAGAGAGAAATATGAAGAGCTGTGTGCTCACCAACAGCCACTGCCACCAACCATCACAGCCTCCAGAGGCACTAGAGGATTTGAGGAAAGATCCCCAGCAGACAGGTGCCGAGTTGCCTCTGTTAGGTGTACTGATAAGAATAGATGCGGGAGTTAATCTTCAACATAAGCAGGGAGTTCTGGGAGGAGCATGAATTCTGTGAGGTGCTGAGCAAGTCTCTCAAGATCAGTTGGCCCAAATGGGGTGAAGGCAGTGACCACAAACATCCCAACACTGTTAGGTACATCCTTCCCTAGGCACAATTTGAGTGGGATGAGTTAAATCATCAGTAGTAGAATTTCTCCAAAACAGGGTTTCTATTCTCTGGTTTGTTACATAGAGGAGAAAAGGAACATAAACCCCTTAAGGAGCTTATTGGCAATATTCTATAGATAAACTATCCTGGAGCTGCTCCACATTCTCCACTTCCCATTCTCTGATCATTTCAATAATATAGCAAGGTGGGAGAGAACAGGAATATAGAAAAGAAAAAGAAACAGGAGGTGATCAAAGTTTTGAGGAATAAAAAGACTAAATGTCCTCTTCCTCTTTTGTTCCTCTAATTGTCCGAAGACACTTGGCAGGGATGGGGGGGATAGTTGAATTTGATTAAGGAGCTTGCATCTGTTTTCACTATGGCTTTATCCTCTTTATCTTCTCCAGCTTTGCTACCCAGATGGGAATGTCCAAAGAAAATAGACAGCATGTAGGACAACATGCTGAAGTCAATCTGAAGTCAATCCTGCTAGTAAGTGACTCATTAAATGTTATTGCCTCAGGGACCAATCTCTGAACTCTTTGAGCACTAATTGACTTTCTCCTCCATCTTCCTGCTATACAGAAAGAAGGTGTCAGAATAAGACCCAAGAAGAACTATCAGTAACCTTTGCTTTAGATGAACCCATGGAGGAAGGTGAATATTCTGGGGGAAATGGATCTCATATCACCGCTGGAATGCATAACACCACTGGAGCTGGTAACACTGCTGGAGCTCATAACACCACTGGGGCTTGTATCACCGCTGGAGCTCGTAACACCCCCGAACTTCACTATGCTCCAAGTGATGACTTTCAGCCCCCAGCCCCATACACTGAGGACGATCTTTTTGAAGGTAAGGCTGGATCATTGATTAGTTAGGGTAGAAAAGATATAAAGGCCTTTCCTCACAATTTAAAGTGGGGAGTTTTGAGCCCAAAACTCTTTTTTCATGCTATGGTTGGTGATCAGGAGAGAAGCAGATGAAGTGCTTGGAGAGTACCATCTGGCAGCCCAGTATGATGCTCCAAGATCTTTGTTTGGATGGCTGTAGGGTTATCTTAAAGGTTATGATTTCCAGTGGTAGAAGTACAAATTGGTACAATCTTTAGAGTAGTTTGATTGTCTGTCTCCCTTCTACTCTCCATCTCTCTCTGTACATGTGTGTATGTGTGTGTGTGCGTGTGTATACACGCTCAGTTATGTCCAACTCTTTGCAACCCCATGGACTGTAACCTGCAAGGCTCCTCTGTATATGGGATTTCCCAGGCAAGAATACTGGCATGGGTAGCCATTTCCTACTCCAGGGGATTTTCCCGACCCAAGGATTGAACCTGTGTCTCTTGTGTCATACACACACACACACACACATATCTTGGAGAAGGAAATGGCAACCCACTCTAGTATCCGTGCCTGGGAAATTCCATGGACAAAGGAGCCTGGTGGGCTATAGTCCATGGGATCACAAAAGAGTGGGACATAACTTAGCAACTGAACAACAAGAACAGTGCGTGTGTGTGTCTGTGTGTGTATATATATATATATATATATATATATATATATATATATATATAGAGAGAGAGAGAGAGAGAGAGAGTGAGAGAGAGTGAGAGAGAGAACTTTAAAATTGTGGAGACCATATGAGCCAATCATTTTATGTCTTGAATTGTAGCCAAAGATAATTACACAAGTACACAAAAAAGAATGCTCACAGTTGTTCAATCATAGCATTGTGCCTAACAGCTAAAAGCTGGAAACAAGCTAAAGGTCTAACAATGGTGAATGGCTAAATAAATTATGGTGCAGCAATACAATGGAATACTATGCAGACCTTAAAAGGGCTAATGTCAACAAATTGACTGGCATGGAAAGTTTTCCACAACCCAGTGTTTTGTTGGAGAAAATAGAAAGTCAGAGCACAACATGTACAGCATGATGTATGAATGTGCATAGACTATCTGGAGGGAAAATCACCAAACATGAGCAGTGGTTTTCTCTAAGGGTAAGATTCTAGGTGATTTTTAGAAGAGCCGAGGTACCTTTCTTAGGATTTTTGTATTATCAGAAATTTTTTAATAATCATATATGATTTCTCCCAATATACTAAAGGCACTAAAAAAAGAAAGCTGTGAGGATTTAAAGGCCCATTGTTGTTAATGGCTACTCCATCTCAAATGTTCCTTGGCCCCAGTTTTCATGACGGTAAACTGTCGATTTTATAATGTCACCTTTGCTCTCCAAAGAATCTGGCCCTTCAGGCTACCTCAGAGCCTTGGGTTGTTACACCTACACAGAGGGGCCTGGACAGGAACACTGAGGACAGAGGCGCTGCTCTGGTAAAGAGGATGAGAGCTGAGTGGCAGGAATCCTGCAGAAGAGTGGAAGAAGTATCTTTCTAAATGTCTGATTCTACTCCTAAGTCTCTGTCCAAAATTAAAACCCATTTTTCATTTCTATAACCTCAGAGCCAAGGGCCAAAAGGAGAATGGACACCTGGGACTCAGAGGAGATGTTACTGGACAATCCCTGATGAAGCCTTTGGAGCCTGTGGTTAGTATTCCTTAGGTGAAGGGAAGAGAACAAGAGGGAGAGCAAGTATGAGGTCAGGGCAGAGGGGGACACCTGGTGGGATGCAATCTACACCCCTTGGAAAGTAGGCAACACCCTCCTCACCTGGAAGGACAGGAAGCCTGGTGCCTAGCTTTGCTTGCAGTAACTGCCTATTTTCTTTCTCTTTTAGCAGAATTTTAACAGAAAGCTAAAGAGAAAAATGAAGGAACATCAAAAGAAACATCTCATATCCCTTCTTTAGTAAATGGGTTCATCTGCAGAACCATTAAGATTTTTCAGTTTTCAAATTTGTCTGTTAATACCTCTACAGTCCCCCTATAATTCCACCTACTCTAACATAATATCCCTTAGAACTCCCATTGTGCCCATACATCAATCTTTGAGCCATCAAATGAATCTTATCCCCACCAAGAGGCTCAAAAATAGTTAAGGGGAATGAATAGCTTGAGAATAGTTTGAAATAGTTTAAGAATGAAGACAACCTTGGCAAAGATTAGATCTTTGTACCCAGATGCTCCTGATGAAGTCTGTGAGCAACATATCAAGGGTAATCAACTACAATTGAGTCTTAGAAGTACAGGGTCAGTTTAGAACTATATTTTCTCCCCTTGTGTTCTTGGGTGGAAGGGGACTGGCATAAATAAATTATTCTGCTGAGAATTATGCTCTACGGAATCATTTTCAGTCACGCCTCCGAAAACAACTCGGTTTTAAATTCCGAGCCACTGTCTGTGAAGCCTGGCAACAATTCTTTTGCTGTCCCTTCAGGAATAGCAAGTGATGTCTCTCCTAACATTTAGGTTAGGTGTGCAAAAACTGCATGAGCTTAAAAACATTCAATTGTCCATCCCAGAGAGGGCAGTGTTAGTGTTGGGAATTCACTATGATTACAGCTGCTACTTTCACCATCAGTACCACAGCCCCCATTTCCTGAGTGCCTTCTGGTTGTCAGACACCGCACGAAGCTCTTCATGTTCATTATTTTATTCACAAAAACCCATGATTGTGGCAGCATATTTGTTTTTGTTTTACAGATGAAGAAATTAAGAGGTAGAGAAAAATAACTTATCCAAGGTCCCAGAGGCTGTAAGATGCAGAACAAGGAACCAAATCCAGATCTGACTCTAAAGCTACTTTAGGCCAGAAAGATCTTATGCTTTTCTCAAACTTTACCCAGAAGAGAAAGCTACATCCAGGGAAAATGCTAAAGCTTCATCATGCCCATGTTAGAAGAATTAGGTTGACTGCAGTAAGCATACTGATGGTAGTGGCAAACCCAGGTGAGTGAGCACTTCCATTCTGCCAGACACTAGGCTAAGTGGTTTACGTACATTACTGCCTTTCATCTTCACAAGCCTATGAGGTCAGTTCTACTACCATCATCTTACAGAGGCAGAAACTGATGTTTAAAGAGGTCAAATAATTCGTCCCAAGGCACCCATTAGGAAATGACAGAACTGCTCTTCAGACTAAACCAAGTTCCAACTCCATAACTCATGGTCTTAACTCCTACCCTATATGGTCTCACCAGGAAGTATAAACCAACTAGCCTATAATTGTTTCTGAGAGAGAGAAACCTGGCACATGATAAGCATCAGTCTCACAACCCCATCTGGAGCGCCAGACACTGTCTAAGGCTGCATCATTTGCTGTTATGCATTGCATATGGCCTTATGTCAAAGGGGACCACCTCAGGCACTTTGTGGGTCTTTGACAGGATTCTAAGGTTCGGCTTATTAGTCATGGCACTGGAAGCAATCTTAAAGAACCTCTAGTCCAATCCCAATTGTTATACAGATTAGGTATTTGGTACAGAGAGGTTAAATGACTTGCTGAAGACTGCAGAGCTGATCACTGACAGACATGCTCCTAAAATCCAGATCTCCTATGTGCCTGAGCCAGTGTGCTATCTTCCCTGCCCCAATATACTACACCCTCTCTGGGTCTTCTCTGGGCACTCTTGACCCACCTGTACTTGTGCTTGCATAGTTGCTAAGTTGCTTCAGTCATGTCCAACTCTGTGCGACCCTGTGGACTATAGCCCACCAGGCTCCTCTGTCCATGGGATTCTCTGGGGAAGACTACTGGAGTTGGTTGCCATGCCATCTTCCAGGGGATCTTCCCAACCCAGGTATCGAACCCACAACTCTTCCATCTCCTGAATTGGGAGGTGGGTTCTTTACCACTAGCACCACCTGGGAAGCCCCTCTTGACCCCACCTACATTCCTCCAATTTGTCCAATAAATATCACTGAAGGATTCTGCTGACAATCATTCCAACCCAGGGATGTAGCAAAAGTCTCTACTGAAGAGGAGTTTATCAGACAGGAGACTATAATTCAACAAACCAAGGTTCTTCACTCACACTGCTCTTTACAGCATTATGTCTTAGGCAGGCATACTTTCTCAGCCAAGAGGGAAAGAAAGTATGGCTAAAAGGGATTAGGAGTGCTATCTATGAATACGAGCAGGGTGAAGAATTTAGGTTGAAACAACCTCTGACAAAAGTGAATTTCAGTATATTGGCATACTTTCCTTTCTACAATATACATGTTCCTGGGTGTCAACCAAATTTTCCTACAGAAAGTCTATTAATCAAAAATATTTAAAGAATATCCCCTCAATACAGCCAGGAAGGCCTTATTTATTTTTAGTGAATAATTTGGTTGCTGCAGGGTGTTACCACACTCTCCAAACCCTTTATCAAGCTGGATGACCTGGCAATAACCCCCAGTGAAGACAAGAAGAAGAGCACATACCTCACAGGCTTGTTTTGAGGATCAAAGAGGACAAGCCAGGGCCAAAATGCTAGGCAGGGTGCCTGGCACATAATAAGTAGCTCATGAAATGTTACCTACTATTATTATGATTAGGGGAGGATTTTAGATCATCAGATAGCTATACTTCCATACTGGGAGAAGTATCCTCCTTTCTGCAAAGAATAACCCAAGGAGAGGTGTCTTAGATTCTAAAGTACAAACAGTATAGAGAATCTAGGGTAATTATAGCGCTTCCCTGGTGGCACAGCTGATAAAGAATCCACCTGCAATGCAGGAGACCCCAGTTTGATTCCTGGGTTGGGAAGATCCCCTGGAGAAAGGATAGGCTATCCACTCCAAATTTCATGGGCTTCCCTGGTGGCTCAGACAGTAAAGAATCCACCTGCAAGACCTGGGTTTGATCCCTGGGTTGGGAAGAACTCCTGGAGAAGGGCATGGCAAGTTACTCCAGCATTCTTGCCTGGAGAATCCCCATGAACAGAGGAGCCTGATGGGCAACAGTCCATGGGGTCACAAAGAGTCAGACATGACTGAGCGACAACTCAGGGTGATTATGACCACTGCCAACCACCACTTTCCAGAGCCTCGTCTTTGAGAATCCTAAAATCTGCCAAAAAAAAAAAAAAAAGGTCTTACAAACCTGTCTCAGTGTGTCAGCCCAAGGACCAAGATTAATGAGAGCTTCTTGAGCCTTGGGGGCAAATTTTCTTTCAGGCAAGTGGTTGCCTTGGAGTTTCTCTCCTTTCATTGTCAAGGTCTTGGCCTGACTCCTCCAGGACTTGTAAAGTCTAGCTCCTGTCAGAGACACTTCAAATATATGACCCTAGCTCAACATTCAATGAGCCCTATGTGGCTCTGGGTACTTGTCCATTTCGTCTTGCAAGACAGGCCTGGGCTTTTGGATTAGAGAATTCCATGTGTATAGGTAGAGATGCTGTGTTCTGAATGGTTTTTACTCCTGAAATCTTGTCACCACTCTTCATACACTGTTACTACCCATCCTAGTGTGCAATCACTAGGGTTGGTATCCAGTATGATCTGCAGAACATGGGTCAGAGATTCAGTACACTGTTAAGAGTTAAGGAAGAACTGTGGTGATTTAGGACTGGATATGGAAACCAAGAACAGGTAACCTAGTCACAAATCCCTGGGGTTTGAGCTTTTGGTGTTTGAACCATCCCAGTTGTGTTTCAAATATCACTCTTTCCTCCCAGTATCCTACTAAAACCACTCATCTTCAAGGCAGTTGCAACTGGCAAGACTTAAATACACCACTCAGGAGAATTTTGCCAACTAGCATTTTTAACTATAAAACACCATTGGCTATGGGTGGGATAGGGCTCAAGTTGGGATTCACTGCTTTGTCATTCACCCCTATGAACTCTTCATTGGATAGCCCAAACTTGGATTTCTGACAGGAAAGGGTACAGAAAACAGGTGTTCTATCACCCACCATCCCAACATCCCACTTCATTATCACAGGTGCGCCTAAAAGAAATACAGCCATGGCACGTCTGACCCATGCCTATTCCTTTAACTATAATAATCCATCCTCCCACTCCCCTGGCTTTTTCTCTTTTATCAAGCCCTATGGGAAACACAGGTGGAGTTAATATCCCAGGGGAGAGAGAAAGCAGCAGAAACTTCCTGCTGTTGGGCGGGAGACAGTATCAGCTGAGGGTTGTGGGAGTCAGGGGGCTTGTACTTCCACTCTAGCGCTCCTGGAATGCCTGGCTCAGGTCCCAGGAACCCAGGAGGCTCTGCTGTCGGGTGGTGAGCAAAGCAATGTTAACAAAGTGCTCTGTTAACTGTGCTGGGTGATGATGACTCAAGAATCCCACACAATCCCACGCTCCTGCTAGTCACCACTTCCAGGAATTAAAATAGACCTCTGGTGCTAAGAGACAGCAGGCCTTTTATATCTGCTCAAAAAAAAAAATGAGCCCAGCCTTAAGGACTATCCTGCTATTTGATACAATGGAATATTACACAGCCATTGTGCACTGTGCAGGTGGGAACCAGAATGTGAAACAATGTTACACGAAAACAGCACAATAGGAAATAGGTACACATGCTGATCAGAACTATGGAAAAAACACATTGAAGAATTCATCCCTAAAGTACCAAAGAGAATGAAGAGCACCACAGTCCTTTGAGTTTCCACCCCTACCCCCAACAACACCTTGTATTATAATACACTTTTTAAAATTGTTGTGCTGGTCATGCTAGGTTACTAAGGCATCTGCCTTTTTAAATGACACAGGAGTTAACTCTGCAGATTATTTGATTCAGGGAATAAATAAGAATTGAATGCTAAGGGGGCTGATGCTTTAAAATGGGCTTCCCAGGTGGCACAGTGGTAAACAACCTGCCTGCCAATGCAGGAGACGAAAAGAGACATGGGTTTGATCCCTGGGTTCGGAAGATCCCCTGGAGTAGGAAATGGCAACCCACTCCAGTATTCTTGGCTGGGAAATTCCACAGACAGAGGAGCCTGGTGGGCTACAGTCCATGAAGTTGCAAAGAGTCAGACGTGACTGAGTGACTGAGCACATATACACCATTTCAGGTTTAGCACTCCAATGAAAAATTCCTTCAAAACACCTAGTCCACCAAGCTCCAATATGGGACTTTAAGGAAACATGTGTTTGGACCTCTTTTAAGTGGGATTGCTGTGCTTTGAACTAAGCTAGCTTATAAGGAGAGAAAGGAACTATTTTTGGATAGGCTTCTAGAAATCCCTTATTGAAGAATTGCTAAATGCTTTCCCCCAGCCCCACCCTTGTCTCTGGTAGTGCTTATTACACTTAGCCAAACATCTAGCGCATATATGGGTGTCTGGGTAAGCACTATTCTCTTTCTGGAGCCCTGGCCTCAAGCCCTGCCCAGACTTGGCTTTTTTTTAGAATTAACTTTCAATCAGTACATCTAGTTTTTAAGACTATGTGTAGTCTTTTCTTTATTAAAAAAGAAAACTTTGTATTCTGAAATTTTAGATTTATGGAAGATTTGTAAATATAGTACGAAGAGTTCCCATATACCCCTCGCCCAACTTCCCCTAACGTTAAGACACATATAACTCTGGTAGATTGATCAAAACTATGATATTAACATTAGCACAATACTATTTATTAAACTATAGACTTAAGTCAGATTTCACCAGTTTTTCCAATAATGTCCTTCTTCTGTGCAGGGTCTAATCCAGGATCCTATGCAGTGATTATAGTAGTTTAGTTAAAACAAACAAACAAACAAACCTAGAAACAATTCTCCTTTTAGGAGGTGAAACAGGTAAGCCAGTAAGTGACTGGCCAATTTATGATCCTGAGCTATTCTACTCATGAGGGAACTCTATCACTTCTGTACCAAAGCTCTGAATTTGTGACACCTCTCATCATGGTTATTTTCAGAAAACATGTCTTACGTCAGCACTTCTCACAGTAGTACAAAGGGATTTGACAAGCGGGTTATTTTAGCAACAATATTATGAGGGTGACAAAATGAGCAGGATGGCCTTATCTGTTTCCTATGTGTCATTTTTCTTCAAACTATTTAAACGTTTAACTAGAAGCTGTAATATTTGACTGTAACATAAATGCTGAGAAACACCCACACCAGCACAGGGACTCTCTCCAACGTGTATTTGGTTTTGTTTGCTCGAAATGAAGTATTGAAATCTTACAGAAACCAAATTGAATAAGTTATTTTGACTCTGTGAATCTCAAGACAGGAAAGGGAAATGAGGCTATGATATCCATTCATTCCTTCAACAAATAATTGGATTATTAAGAATAATTCCCCCCTTAATCCAAGCAAACTAGGTGCCAGGCAATTTGCAAACTGCTTCACAAATATTGTTTCACTGAATAAATCACAACAATCTCATGAAGTAAGTACCATTACCATTCTTTTACAGACAGAGGGGCAGGGAACAGAGGATAAGTAACTCACCCAAATTCACACAGCATGTAAAAGTGATGCAGCCAGAATTCAAGACTAGGTCAGCCTGATTCCACAGCTGGTCATCTTGGCCAGTATGCTATATCGTTGCTCTGAGCACCTGCTACATTTCATACACTGGCTTGGGTGCTGGACAGAAATACAATAGTGAACAGTCCTTATTCCCTCAAATCTTATTCTAGTTGAAGGACAGAGACCCTTAAATATGTAAATAACAGCCCTCTCTTCTCCTTAGGTATTCCTTGGATTGGTTACAAGGTGAGCAGTAAATACAAACAGTGAATCCCAACACCTTTATATATTTAAATTCCCTCCGTGTACCCTGAAGATCTCTGACAGAAATGGACTAGAGGATATTGACATATGCTTTCATTCTGTGGCTCTGGGCAAGGTGTTAGCATCCCTCCCCACCCACTTAGTCTCCTTTGATGAAAAATATATATGCAAATGCATATAACAATGAAACCAAATCAGCTGATGGAAATTTTTAAGTCTGGTACATAATAATTATACTCTAATTCAGCTGTCCTTGCACTTCCATTAATTGGTGAGCTCTAAGGGAGCTTCAATTGGTTCATGACTGTACTTTATGGCATGCCATTTTGAAATATATTTCTCAGAAAATGGCAATGATGACCCTGTAAATTATAAACTGGAAATGTGATTTGAAAAGTGAAGGACTGAAAGTCTTTTTTTTAATTTATTTTTATTAGTTGGAGGCTAATTAGTTTACAATATTGTAGTGGTTTTTGCCATACACTGACATGAATCAGCCATGGATTTGCATGTGTTCCCCATCCCGATCCCCCCTTCCACCTCCCTCCCCATCCCATCCCTCTGGGTCTTCCCAGTGCACCAGCCCTGAGCACTTGTCTCATGCATCCAACCTGGGCTGGTGATCTGTTTCACCCTTGATAGTATACTTGTTTCAATGCTATTCTCTCAGAACATCCCACCCTCGCCTTCTCCCACAGAGTCCCAAAGTCTGTTCTGTACATCTGTGTCTCTTTTTCTGTTTTGCATATTGGGTTATCGTTACCATCTTTTAAAATTCCATATATATGCATTAGTATACTGTATTGGTCTTTATCTTTCTGGCTTACTTCACTCTGTATAATGGGCTCCAGTTTCATCCATCTCATTAGAACTGATTCAAATGAATTCTTTTTAATAGCTGGGTAATATTCCATGGTGTATATGTACCATAGCTTCCTTATTCATTCGTCTGCTGATGGACATCTAGGTTGCTTCCATGTCCTGGCAATTATAAACAGTGCTGCGATGAACAGTGGGGTGCACGTGTCTCTTTCAGAACTAGTTTCCTCAGTGTGTATGCCCAGGAGTGGGATTGCTGGGTCATATGACAGTTCTAATTTCAGTTTTTTAAGGAATCTCCACACTGTTCTCCATAGTGGCTGTACTAGTTTGCATTCCCACCAACAGTGTAAGAGGGTTCCCTTTTCTCCATACCCTCTCCAGCATTTATTGCCTGTAGACTTTTGGATAGCAGTCATCCTGACTGGCATGTAATGGTACCTCATTGTGGTTTTGATTTGCATTTCTCTGATAATGAGTGATGTTGAGCATCTTTTCATGTGTTTGTTAGCCATCTGTATGTCTTCTTTGGAGAAATGTCTGTTTAGTTCTTTGGCCCATTTTTTGATTGGGTCATTTATTTTTCTGGAATTGAGCTGCAGGAGTTGCTTGTATATTTTTGAGATTAATCCTTTGTCTGTTGCTTTGTTTGCTATTATTTTCTCCCAATCTGAGGGCTGTCTTTTCACCTTGCTTATAGTTTCCTTTGTTGTGCAAAAGCTTTTAAGTTTAATTAGGTCCCATTTGTGTATTTTTGCTTTTATTTCCAATATTCTGGGAGGTGGGTCATAGAGGATCCTGCTGTGATTTATGTCGGAGAATGTTTTGCCTATGTTCTCTTAAAAGTTTGATAGTTTCTGGCCTTACATTTAGATCTTTAATCCATTCTGAGTTTATTTTTGTGTATGGTGTTAGAAAGTGTTCTAGTTTCATTCTTTTACAAGTGGTTGACCAGTTTTCCCAGCACCACTTGTTAAAGAGGTTGTCTTTTTTCCATTGTGTATCTTTGCCTCCTTTGTCAAAGATAAGGTGTCCATAGGTACGTGGATTTATCTCTGTGCTTTCAATTCTCTTCCATTGATCTATATTTTTGTCTTTGTGCCAGTACCATACTGTCTTGATGACTGTGGCTTTGTAGTAAGAGTCTGAAGTCAGGCAGGTGGATTCCTCCAGCTCCATTCTTCTTTCTCAAGATTGCTTTGGCTCTTTGAGGTTTTTTGTATTTCCATACAAATTGCGAAATTATTTGTTCTAGTTCTGTGAAAAATACCGTTGGTAGCTTCATAGGGATTGCATTTAATCTATAGATTGCTTTGGGTAGTATAGCCATTTTCACAATATTGAGTCTTCCAATCCATGAACACGGTATATTTCTCCATCTATTTGTGTCCTCTTTGATTTCTTTCATCAGTATTTTATAGTTTTCTAGATATAGGTCTTTTGTTTCTTTAGGTAGATATACTCTGAAGTATTTTATTCTTTTTGTTGCAATGGTGAATGGTATTGTCTCCTTAATTTCTCTTTCTGTTTTCTCATTGTTAGCATATAGGAATGCAAGGGATTTCTGTGTGTTAATTTTATATCCTCCAACATTACTGTATTCATTGATTAGCTGCAGTAATTTTCTGGTAGAGTCTTTAGGGTTTTCTATGTAGAGTATCATGTCGTCTGCAAACAGTGAGAGTTTTACTTCTTCTTTTCCTATCTGGATTCCTTTTATTTCTTTTTCTGCTCTGATTGCTGTGGCCAACACTTCCAAAACTATGTTGAATAGTAGTGGTGAAAATGGACACCCTTGTCTTGTTCCTGACTTTAAAGGAAATGCTTTCAATTTTTCACCATTGAGGATAATGTTTGCTGTGGGTTTGTCATATATAGCTTTTATTATGTTGAGGTATGTTCCTTCTATTCCTGCTTTCTGGAGAGTTTTTATCATAAATGGATGTTGAATTTTATCAAAGGCTTTTTCTGCATCTATTGAGATAATCATATGGTTTTTATCTTTCAATTTGTTAATGTTAACTTTCCAAAACTGAACCAGGAAGAAATAGAAGATCTTAACAGACCCATCACAAGCACGGAAATTGAAACTGTAATCAGAAATCTTCCAGCAAACAAAAGCCCAGGACCAGATGGCTTCACAGCTGAATTCTACCAAAAATTTAGAGAAGACCTAACACCTATCTTACTCAAACTCTTCCAGAAAATTGCAGAAGAAGGCAAACTTCCAAACTCATTCAATTAGGCCACCATCATCCTAATACCAAAACCAGACAAGGATGCCACAAAAAAAGAAAACTATAGGCCAATATCACTGATGAACATAGATGCAAAAATCCTTAACAAAATTCTAGCAAACAGAATCCAACAACATATTAAAAAGATCATACATCATGACCAAGTGGGCTTTATCCCAGGAATGCAAGGATTCTTTAATATCTGCAAATCAATCAATGAAAGTCTTAAATCTCAGCAAATGACAATCATTCTCTCCTCTCTCCCAACTTCCAAACATCAAATACCCTAACCCAGTGGTTTTCAATGCTGGCTGCATATGGGAATCACTGGGGAAACTTCAAAATTACTAATGCCTGTGTCCATCCTCAGAGATTGTAATAATTTAATTATCTGAGGTGTGGCTTGGGTTTTGGAAGTTTTAAAAGATCCCCAGGGAATTTTAATGTGCAGACAAATTTGGGAACTGTGGCCCTTATTGGAGGATCATAACCCTGGCAGTGGACTTCCCAGGTGGCGCCAGTGGTAAAGAACCCACATACCAATGCAGGTAGACAGAAGAGACACAGGTTCGATTCCTAGGTCAGGAAGATCCCCTGGAGGAGGACACAGCAACCCACTCCAGTATTCGTGCCTGGAGAATCCCATGGACAGAGGAGCCTGACAGGCTGCAGTCCATTGGGTCACATAGTCAGACATGACTGATGCAACTTAGCACACACATGCAATCCTGGCTGTGGGCTTCCTCTGTGGCTCAGCAGTAAAGAATCCATCCGCAGTGCAGGAGATGTAAGAGATGCAGGTCTGATCCCTGGGTCAAGAAGATCTCCTGGAGGAAAGCAAGGCAACCCACTCCAGTATTCTTGGCCTGGAGAATCCCATAGACAGAGAATCCTGGTAGGCTACAGTCCGTAGGGTCACAAAGAGTTGGACACGACTGAAGTAACTTAGAAAGCAAGCAAGCAAGCAACACTGGCTTCACGTTAGAATCATGTTCAGGGAATATTTTAAAAATCATGATGCTTGGGCCACATCCCAGACCAATTGAATTAGAAGATCGAGGGGTAGGGCCCAAGTCCAAGAAACCAGGATTTTCTGAAAAGCTCCCAGAGGTAGTTCAATGTTCAGCCAAGACTGGGAAGCATGGTTGTGCATGCAACTTCACACCTGTAATAAAGGCGATGGTAGAATTTGCACTCAGAGGTTCAGCAACTCTAAGATGAGCCTAATGAGAAGCCAGTTCTAGACACCAGGTAGGAAGCAGGCTGAGGACAAACCCTTAGAATAACTGTCCTACTTTAATATTAATAAAATGAGCTCACCTTTTCTTGCCATGTATGCGAGTCAACTTTAAGGCTTATCTAAGGACCACTAGCAACTGATGGTTCTATGCCTGACTCCCTACCACACCTACCAAAATAACTGCAGAGAGAATGGGAAAGGAAGTGCTTTAAGGGGATGAAAACCTTTGCAAAGGACTGCAAACCAGTGCTCAGAGACCCTGCATGGATATAGACAAGGAGAAACCACAAAAGCAAGTTATTTAGCCTACACATTACCCAACTAGTTAGGTTTTCAAATTTCTTTTATTGGAGTATAGTTGATTTACAATGTTGTGTTAGTTTCCACTGCACAAAAAAGTGAATCTGTTATACATATACCTCAACTAGTTAGTTTTTATCTGCAACTTGACATGCATTTTTACTCATCAAGCCAAATGCCAGGTTTGGAAGGAAAAAAAAAAACCCTAGCACAAGATTCTCATCCTTACTTGCACATTAGAGCCATCTGAGGAGGTTTTAAAATAATGATGCTAGGGCCACACCCAAAGTGAATTAAATCAGAATCTCTGAGGGCATGACACCCAGAAATCTGTTTTAAAATGTCTCCGGGTGGAAAGGTGAGGGAGAGGGATAAATTAGGAGGTTTGGATTAACATATACACACTATATATTTATACTATATGTAAAACAGATAATCAACAAAAACCTACTTTATAGCAGAGGGAACTCTATACTCTGTAAAAACCTATATGGGAAAAGATTCTGAAAAAGAATAGACATATATATGTATATATGGGCTTCCCTTGTGGCTCAGCTGGTAAAGAATCCACCTGCAATGCAGGAGACCTGGGTTTGATCCCTGGGTTGGGAAGATCCCCTGGAGAAGGGAAAGGCAAGCCTCTCCAGTATTCTGGCTTGGAGAATTCCATGGACTGTATTGTACATGAGGTCGCAGAGTCGGACACAACTGAGCGACTTTCACTTTCACATATGTATATGTGTGTGTGTGTGTGTGTGTGTGTGTAACCTAATCACTTTGCTTTATACCTGAAACTAACCCAACACTGTAAACCAACTACACTCCAATAAAAAATAAAAATTAAAACACATAGTTTGATTAAAAATACTTTTAAAAGTAAAAATTGCTTTAAAGTGCTTAAAAAAAAGGATCCCCAGATGATTCTAATGTTGCAACCATAAAACAAAGAATGTTGCCCACCATCCACTCCTACCTAAAGTACCCCGAAAGGAATTCAGGGCAAAGGTCAGGAATGAGGCACTCTGTGCTCTTGGAAAAAAGGCCTATAGTTAGATATTTTCAGGAAAAAATTTTATGTACTCAGGTTTTTGCATCTTCCCATACCCAGAAAAGCACTAAAATCATTAACTGAGATACCTGTTCCTCGTGACAAGCAGCAACCTTCTACTGGGATGTGTGCTTGATCGCTCATACCACCTCCTCCGTAATCACATACATGCTGACTTCTCCCCGGCTACCTCATCAGAGCAGTTCCTCAGAGCTATCTGAGAGGCTATCTCCTGGGCTACAACCCTCAGTAAGTCCCCAAATAAAACTGAACTCACAGCTCGCAGGTTGTATGTTTTTATTTCCATTGACACAACCAAGGTTGCGAACTGTCATTCTAAAGCAGTGGTTCTCAAACTTGAGTGTACATTAGAAGCACACACATTCAGTAAAACACAAAAAGCTGGGTCTCACCCTCAGAGGCTCTAATCCAGTTAGGGTGGAACCTGGAAGTCTGCATTTCAAACAAGCTCCTAGCTGATGCCAATGCTGTTGGTCTAGGGACCACACCTTGAAAGGCAGAGCCCCACATGGACCACTGGTTCTCAGCCTTTGCTGCACTTAAGAATTACCGTGGCGGGGGGGGGGGGGTTGCATTTTAAAAATACAGATGCCTGAGTCCTTCCCTAAACCAATTAAACTGGAATACCTGAGGTCCAGCGATCAGTAATTTTAAAGGTGATACTAATGTGCACTGAAGTTTGTTATCCTAGACCTAGATATTTTACAGTTGCAAAAGATCATTTAGTATAAACCCTTGAATTTCCTGAGAATTTAGAGGTACGTTAGCTACTACTGGTCCACAAACCCCAATTTCTACTATTCTCCCTTAATCATTACTAGGTATTAACTATGTGAACTGTAAATCAACTATACTTCAAGAAAAAATAATAATAAAAATCAACGTGACCAATTTAGGGTGACCAACTTGTCCTGGTTTGCCTAGGATGCTCCTGGTTTTAGCACTGAAAGTCCCAGATTCAAAGTAAATCAGGATAGTTGGTCATTACAGTTATGTTTTGCAGCTCACAGACTGGAATACAGTACTATTAGATTTTGCTTCTAACATCCAGCATCCAGATCTTGGTTTCTAAATACCATTCTCTAATAAAAGGGATCAGGGCTCCTTGGAAATGGCTGATTTCAGAACTAAAGCAGAGAAATGTATGACGAACCCAGGAATCTTCTGTCAGAATCTAAGTTAGTCATCAAAGACTCATGGAAGCATGTCTAAAGGACTAAAGGGACTCCTATCAGCAAAACCGGGGAAAATTTGAGCATTACAAAGAAAATGATGGAACTGGATGGAAAACATTAAATTTAAGTAACACTGAATTAAGTGATATCCAAAAAAATAAATAAATCTACCTCTCCACTACTGAAAGTAACTATTATACCAACTTGCTCTGAAAATTGGTATATGAGGGGAAACAATCTGGCTTTTACCTGGCCCTTTTGGGTCATATCCTACGGATAAGAAAAAGCTCATCTTTACAGAAGAACGCCAGCTAACAAATGTAGACCAGATGACAGAATTAGAAAATCACCATTCTGCAACCCCAATTAAATCACAAAATCAGGAAATACATTTTAAAAATTAGAAGAAAAAATTACTGAGTCAGGAAACAGTAACTGATGGATGCTGAATTTTTAGGTGAGAGGTAACTGAGGAACAGGACAGTCACAAGGTACCAAAGTAAGGCCAGATTTATTGTTAATTAGGAAGAGAAAATTAAAATTACATGAAGAGTTCTGAGGGCCACGACCTTAACCACCATCTTTACTATGAGTGGACAATTACCAGTGTGTACCTGTTAATGGATGCTACATGAAGTATGCAGAATATTTATGAAGCATTCTTATCAAAATTGAATCTAGTGAGGTAGATAAACCTAGATCCTGTTATACGGAGTGAACTAAGTCAGAAAGGGAAAAACAAATATCATGTGCTGTGCTTAGTCACTCAGTTGTGTCAGACTCTTTGTGACACCATGGACTGTAGCCCACCAGTCTCCTCTGTCCATGGGGATTCTCTCCAGGCAAGAATACTGGAGTGGGTTGTCATGCCCTCCTCCAGGGGATCTTCCCAACCCAGGAATCAAACCCAGATCTCTTGCATTGCAATCAGATTCTTTACTGTCTGAGCCACCAGGGAAGCCCAAGAATACTAGAGTTGGTAGCCTATCCCTTCTCCAGGGGATCGTCCCGACCCAGGAACTGAACCAGGATGTCCTGCATTGTAGGCAGATTCTTTACCAGCTGAGATATTAATGCATATATACGGAATCTAGGAAAATGATACTGATGAATCTATTTGCAGGGAAGGAATAGCAACGCAAATGTAGAAAACAGATGTGTGAACACAGTAGGGGAAGGAGAGGGTAGGATGAATTGAGAAGCTAGAATTGACATATTCACACTATCAGGTGTAAAATAGTTAATGGGAAGCTACTATATAACACAGAGAGCCCAGCCTGGGACTCTGTCACAACCTAGAGGGGTGGGGTGGGAAGGGGGAGGGAGATTCATTAGGGAGGGGATATATATATATATATATATATATATACATATATATATATATATATATAAAATTATGGCTGATTTACATTGTTGCACAGCAGAAACATTGTAAACACAACATTGTAAAGCAATTACCCTCCATTTAAAAATAAACTTAAAAAAAAACTGGATCTGATCAAGCCTCTAAACCCAACAATTTCCGGTTTATAGGAAACTCGGGGGCTGGAAGGGAAAGCTAAACACAATCTTAAGAAAACAAACCATCCTGGTTTGCCCAGGACTGAGGACTCTCCAGAATGTAGGGTCAGTGTTAAACCAGGAGAATCCTAGGCAAATCAGGACGGTTAGGCACACACACTACAATCAGACAGATTCATAAGTGGGGTAGACCTGGTCTCTAAAAGTCCATGCCATTAACAAAAAGTGAGCAAACTGTTTTACATTAAAAGACACTAAAGAGAGACCATACTCAAATGCAACATGTGAACCGACCATAAAAGACATTCGGGGGACAGCTGGGGAAATCTGAATATAGAGCAGTACTACTCAGGCAGCCCAGAGATGTAAATGAACCACGTCATAAAGTACAGGATTTAATCTGCCTGACATATTTCTGGAAATGAAATTTCCTCAATGAAGGATGTAGTGCACTAATACACACTCTGGTGCAAGTTCCTTATCTTAGGAAAATGCTAATATTTGTTGAATCCTGGAGGTGGGTATACTGCTGTTCATTGTATTCAGATCAGTTCAGTCACTCAGTCGTGTCTCTTTGCGATCCCATGGACTACAGCACACCAGGCTTGACCAAAAAGTTCATCCAAGTTTTTACATAAGATATTCCAGAAAAACCCAAACAAACTTTTTGGCCAACCCAATACTTATTCTTTCAACTTTCCTGTATATTTAAAAGTTTGCATTATAAAAATGATGAAAGCACAAATTCTAAAATCATATTACTTACACAATGTACACTAACAACAATTACCACAAAGCTGATTATCTACAACTAATCCTATATTTATTCATTAGATATTCCTCAGGGAATAGCTAAGTTAAATATAGAAAAATGAGTTAGCCAAAAGAAAAAAGCACATTCCATGCTGAGGAAACAGAATGTAGAAAGGACCAGAATGGAAGAAATTTGTCTTTTTCAAGGAAAGGAACTCAATGTATATAGAAAAATGAGGCTACCCAAATGATGAAAGGGCTGTGAGGCTCTATGAAGAAGGGTCTTTATTTTATTTAGGACTTTATTTTAAAAACAAGAAGCCCATGACAGACAGATTTCAAGCACTGGAGGAACAATGAGAATGGCATTTTAGAAAACTCACTCTGGCTACAGAGAATGGAATGGATGGGGGCAAGCATGAATACAGCTGCACAAGTTGGGAAGATGGCCGTTTCAATAATAACCTGGTGCAAGATAATGTAACCTGCAGGATGGAGACTTGGTGATCTGCTGCATGTGGGCAGAGGGTATAGGAAAAGGACTCAGATGTAATTCCCAGGCTTCTAGCTTGAGTGACTGAGTAGATTGTTATATTCATCAAGATTGAAAATACAGAAGCAAGAACAGGTTTGGAAGAAAAATGTAAAGTACATAAATGAGACACTTTGAGTTCAGAGTACCTAGAAGATATCCAGGAAGAATCTACCTTGTAGGCAATTGAATATGAGAATGAGAAAGATAACTCTGACTTCCAGTTTACATTTAGTAGATAGGGAACAAAGGAGGAGAAAATAAGTCATTTTACATTTATGCTTTATATTAAAATTTTTCCATTATAAAAATAATATACTAATATTATTTTCATAAAATGAAAAATAGGGAAATGGAAATAAAACTATTTTGACTACCATTAATCAACACTCTTTATCATTTGAGACTATTTCCTTCTAATATTTTTATATGGATATTCATACAATGGGGCTTCCCTTGTGGCTCAACCATTAAAGAACCCACCTGCAATGCAGGAGACCTGGGATTGATCCCTGGGTTGGGAAGATCCCCTGGAGAAGGGAAAGGCTACCCATTCCAGTATTCTGGCCTGGAGAATTCCATGGACTGTATAGTCCATGGGGTCGCAAAGAGTTGGACACAACTGAATGATTTTCGCTTTTTCTCTTCATACAGTAGCTTTAAAAGCCGTATTTTTCTGACAAAGAGGCTTCTCTAGAGGTATTTACGGTTGACAAGAATTAGAAACACTAGGTGACCTGATATCACTTTGTAAATCAGACACTGCTTGCTAAGTTACAAGTCCTTAGGCTGTTAAGATTCAAAACATAATTTAACTACTTTTAAATTATTAAATTTAATTAAATTAGGCTACTAAGATTCAAAACATAATTTGCCTATTTTTCTGAAACTCTTCCAAAAAATTGCAGAGAAAGGAACACTTCCAAACTCATTCTACGAGGGCACAAACACCCTGATACCAAAACCAGGCAAAGACAACATGAAAAAAGAAAATTACAGGCCAATATAACTGAAGAACATAGATGCAAAACTCCTCAACAAAATTCTAGCAAACAGAATTCAACAGCACATTAAAAAGCTCATACATCATGATCAAGTCAGGTTTATTCCAGGGATGCAAGGATTCTTCAATATACACCAATCAATCAATGTGATACACCGTATTAACAAACAGAAAGATAAAAACCATATGATCATCTCAATAGATGCAGAAAGAGACTTTGACAAAATTCAGCATCCATTATGATAAAAACGCTTCAAAAAATGGGCATAAAATGAACCTACCTCAACATAGTAAAGGCCATACACGAAAAGCCCACAAATATTATTCTCAATGGTGAAAAACTAAAAGCATCCCCTCTAAGATCAGGGACAAGACCAGGGTGTCCACTCTCACCACTATTAGTCAACATAGTTTTGGAAGGTCTAGCTATGGCAGTTACAGAAGAAAAAGAAATAAAGGGAATCCAGATTGGAAAAGAAGAAATAAAACTCACCATTTGCAAATGACATAATACTATACATAGAAAACACAAAAGAGTCTATCAGAAAATTACTAGAGCTAATCAGTGAATATAGCAAAGTCATGGGATCCAAGGTTAATACACAGAAATCACTTGCACTCTTATATACTAACAATGAAAACTCAGAGAAATTAAGGAATCAATCCCATTCACCATTGCAACAAAAAGAATTAAATATCTAGGAATAAATCTACCTAAGGAGACAAAAGACCTGTATATGGAAAACTATAAGACACCAATCAAAGAAATAAAAAATTACATAAACAGATGGAGAGATACTCCATGTTCCTGGGTAGGAAGAAACAATATTGTGAAAATGACTAAACTACCAAATGCAATCTGCAAATTCAATGTGAATCCTATCAAATTACCAATGGCATTTTTAACAGAACTAGAACAAAAAATTTCACAATTCATATGGAAACATAAAAGATGCCGAATAGCCAAAGCAGTCTTGACAAAGAAGAATGGAGCTGGACTTCAGGGTATACCACAAGGCTACAGTCATCAAGACAGTATGGTACTGGCACAAAAACAGAAATACAGACCAATGGAACAAGATAGAGAACCCAGAGATAAACCCACACACCCATGGGTACCTTATTTTTGACAAAGGAGGCAAGAATATACAATGGGGTAAAGACAGCCTCTTCAATAAGTGGTGCTGGGAAAACTGTACAGCCACGTGCAAAAGAATGAAATTAGATCACTACCTAACACCATACACAAAGATAAATTCAAAATGGATTAAAGACCTAAATGTAAGACCAGAAACTATTAAACTCTTAGAGGAGAATATAGGCAGAACACTCAATGACAGAAATCAAAGCAAGATCTTCTATGACCTGCCTCCTAGAGTAATGGGAATAAAAACAAAAATAAACAAGTGGGACATAATTAAACTTAAAAGCTTTTGCATAGCAAAGGAAACTACAAACAAGGTGAAAAGATAACCCTTAGAATGGGAGAAAATAATAGCAAATGAAACAACTGACAAAGGATTCATTTCCAAAACATACAAGCAGCTCATACAATTCAATGTCAGAAAAGCAAACCCAATCAAAAAGTGGGAAAGGAACATGAAAAGACATTTCTCCTAAGAAGACATACAGATGGCTAACAAGCACATGAAAAGATGCTCAACATCACTCATTATTAGAGAAATGCAAATCAAAACTACAATGAGATATTACCTCACATCAGTCAGAATGGCCACCATCAAAAATCTACAAACAATAAATGCTGGAGAGGGTGTGGAGAAAAGGGAACACTCTTGTATTGCTGGTAGGAATGTAAATTGATACAGCCACTATGGAAGACAGTATGGAGATTCCTTAAAAAGTAAGGAATAAAACCACCATATGACCCAGCAATCCCACTCTGAGGCATATAACCTGAGGAAACCAAAATCGAAAAAGACACATGTATCCCAATGTTCACTACAGCACTATTCACAATAGCTAGAACATGGAAACAACCTAGATGTCCATCAACAGATGAATGGATAAAGAAGCAATGGTGCATATATATAATGGAATACTATTCAGCCATAAAAAGGAATGCATTTGAACCAGTTCCAATAAGGTGGAGGAAACTAGAGCCTATTATATGGAGTGAAGTAAGTCAGAAAGAGAAATATAAATATTGTATACTGACACATATATATGGAATCTAAAGCAATAGCACTGATGAATTTATTCTCAGGGCAGCAATGGAGAAACAGACATAGAGAACAGATCTATGGACATGGGGGGAGGAGAGGAGGAAGAAGAGGAGATGTATGGAGAAAGTAACATAGAAATTTACAGTACCATATGTGAAATGCTTCTTGGGGTGTAAAATGTTTCTTCAGGTGTTTCTTGGGACTCCCTTCCAGACGAGCTGCCCTTAGGAATCTTTTCCTGTCTGTGCCTCCCTGAACTCCTGAAAGTTTCCAGTGTTTGTAAGAGATGGTATCATCTAGCGTTTGATGAGTCTCTCTGGCAGACTGTAGACCTCGCAGGCAGAAACCTCTACCCAGACGTGGTTGGTCAGCTCTTGTCCCGAGGGGTGGTTGCCTTCCACTGTCCACAGTCATTTATGGACCAACCGTTAGTTGAACATTTCAGCCCTTTTCATCTACAGCATCTGGACCTGTCGAACTCTGTGATCACTGTGTCTACCCTGCACAGTCTTCTGTCTCACTGCTCCAAGTTGCAGAATCTCAGCCTGGAAGGCCTCCAACTTTCAGATCCCATTGTCGATAATCTTGCTCTGAACACAAATTTACTGCGACTAAACCTTTCTGGGTGTTCTGGATTCTCTGAATCTGCCCTGAAGACTTTGCTGAGCAGCTGTTCCAGACTGGATGAACTGAACCTTTCTTGGTGCTATGATTTCACTGAAAAGCATGTACAGGTGGCTGTTGCACTTATGTCAGAGACCATCACCCAGCTAAATCTCAGTGGGTACCAAAAGAATCTGCAGAGATCAGATGTCTCTACCTTAGTTGGAAGATGTCCCAATCATGTCCACCTAGACTTAAGTGATAGTGTCATGCTGAATAATGACTGCTTTCCAGAATTTTACCAACTCAACTACCTCCAACACCTATCACTCAGTCAGTGCTATGATGTAATACCTGAAACTTTACTTGAACTTGGAGAAATTACCACATCAAAAACACTACAAGTCTTTGGAATGGTGCCAGACTGTACCCTTCAACTGTTAAAGGAAGCCCTCCTTCATCTACAGATTAATTGCTCCCATTTCACCACCATCGCCAGGCCGACAATTGGCAACAAGAAGAACCAAGAGATATGGGGCATCAAATGACAACTGTCACTGGAGAAGCCCAGTTGTCTATGAAGCCTCTATCGCAAGATGGTGTCTCCTCTTTTCTTTGAACAGGGAAAGTAAGCAGGAAGCCCAATTGTGGAGAGCTCAGCTATTTTTATTCTTGGTTTTCTGTTGCCTTCCTTCTACAGATATATTAGAGAACCATTGGAGAGAGAAAACTATGAAGTGTTGCTTTTTAGAAATAACTATGAAAGCTTTTATCACTGCTATACCCTTAAGAGCCTAAGCTCTATGCTTCTTGAAATTTTAGGAAGAGTGAGCCTATAATTTCAAGATACCTTAAATAGCAAAATTTGGACCACATCTTCCAAGTGCCATTCTTCATAAATCTATTTAGAATCAAGCTTAAAAATCACCACCAGCAAATCATTTTCGTAGCCTATATGGCAACTGAACTTTCTTCTAATTTTTCAGCACTGCTTTATTATAAGACACAGGTTGCAAAAAATAATAAGCTATTTGTATTGTAAGCTGAAAAGAATGAGAATCATAGAGTAGCTTTGCAGCAATCTCTTCTGAAGATAGCAAGAAAAACAGACATTTCAACTGTGCCTTGAGATTCACAATCAGGTTGACGGAAATAAATAGCCCCAGGTCATTCACCTTTAAACCTAAATAAAGAAACAAGCAATTGGCCAACCAGAGGTGCAGAATTGGTATAGAATTTAAAGACTCAAGAGACAGATTTCCAAAACAGGTTAAGCTGGGGTATCCTCTAATGCACATCAACGAAGTCTCCTTTATGTACAGTTGGGAAGGTCCCCTGGAGGAGGAAATGGCAACCCACTCCAGTATTTTTGCCTAGAGAATCCCATGGACAGAGGAGCCTGGTGGGCTACAGTCCATGGGGTCGCAAAAACACTTAATACTTAAGGCAAAAACACTTAATACTAATACTATGTAAAATAGATAGCCAATGGGAATTTGCTGTATGACTCAGGGAACTCAAACAGGGGCTCTAACAGGCTGAAGGGTAGGATAGGGAGGGAGATGGAGGGAGGCCTTGGAGGGAGGGAACATGGGTGTACCTACGGCTGATTCTTGTTCATGTATGACAGAAAACCACAAAATTTTGTAAAGCAATTACACTTCAATTAAAAATTTTTAAAAATTGTTGGGCACATATCCAAGAACAACTCCAGAGTTGAAGAAATCATGACTAGAGAATGTCAGAGAAATATCCAGTTTGTTATAGTATATACGATCATTAGGGGGCTCTGGAACTTTCTGCCTCCATACTACACAGCACAATTATAGGTATTCAGTTTCTTCTTTGAAGTTCTCCTTTCCCATAGGGTCTTTACTACAATCACCTCTCCTTCCACAGGTGAGAGGTAATTGGGGGTATTGCTCTTAAGGGTAACCACACTTTTAAAGGCTGTTCTAGCCTAGAAAACCCAAAGAAATGAAGCTCTACTTAGATCACACAGCCACTCTGCAATCACTTCATAGCTTACTCTGCTTTTGAAAAAGCTAGACCTGTTTCTGGAGAAGGCAATGGCACCCCACTCCAGTACTCTTGCCTGGAAAATCCCGTGGACGGAGGAGCCTGGTAGGCTGCAGTCCATGGGGTCGCGAAGAGTCAGACACGACTGAGCGACTTCACTTTCACTTTTCACTTTCATGCATTGGAGAAGGAAATGGCAACCCACTCCAGTGTTCTTGCCTGGAGAATCCCAGGGACAGAGGAGCCTGGTAGGCTGCCATCTCTGGGGTCGCAGAGCGTCGGACATGACTGACGCAACTTAGCAGCAGCAGCAGACTTGTTTCTAATTCTAATCCACGGCTACCTCATGAATGCAGAACATACCTAGTAAAATCTCTGGGCAAATACAGATACCCAAGTCAATGTGAAATTATGACCACATACAGTGAAAAGTTCAATTGTCACCCCAGAACCAGATGGAGGAGACAGGCTATAAACTAGGATCAAGGGAGCTGTGACAAGCTGACAGCAAAAGGAAGGAATAGTTCAGATCCACAGCCAAAGAATGGTCACAACCAGGCAAATATGCATGAGAGCCAGTGAACCTGAAAACTAAGGTTATAAATCTGCCTCGGGAAGGAGGCCCACTTATTCTTCCTGGTCAAGATCCAAAGATTGGTTTCCTCAGTAATATTTTCAGGGTCTGTGATGTCACAATATGGCAAACCTGGAAGTTACGGACACTTCAGCCTTAACAAAGAGCTGACAGGCTTGTAAGAGGCTGCTTATGGAGTGAAGAGAAGCTCCAGTTCACAGTGTGGGGTGTGGGGGAACAGATCCACAGGCACAGCTTGTCTCAGGATGAAAGTCTTGCTGAGGAGCTTCTTAGTGGAGTTTGAAGGACAGTACAACCTGTAGAAAACAATCCTAGTATCAGTTTAATAAACCAAGGAGAAACTACAGGAATCTAATTCCTTATAATCTAAGCCCTTGCTCTGTGTTCCCACAGCCCCGTGTTTCTCTCTATAATAGCACTTATCATATTTAATGTAACTACCTGTTTTTTTTTTAAACCATCTTCCTCACGGGAGTATATAATCTTTTTAAGGGTAGAAATGAGGCCAAAACTGCTTATTATTCATCTCTGTGTTATTGGTGTGTGACACAAAGTAGGGGTTCAATGGTAAATGGAGCATCACATATTTTTGTATAATCTGCAAACACTAGGTAATTAATATATATTACTGACTTACTTTATTGAAAATTTAGAACAAAAATTCACCTATAAGCTCACCATTCAGTGAAGAATAACTGCTGCTAACTTTTTAGGATATATCTTCCCAAGTATGTACATTTAAATTGGTGTCTTAAAGTGGAGTCACACTGTACATATTATACATATTGCTTTACCACAATTTCTTCAAGTAATAATGTATCATGAGCATATCTCCACTATATTATATGTAGTTACCTCTTATTTATTGGCTATATGGTATTTCATTAAATAAATGTAATGTAGCTTATTTATCTAATTCCTTGCCACTGGAAATATGTTTCTAACCTTTTGCTATTTCAAAAAGTCTCTTCATCAATACTCTGACAGTAAAATTTTTGCATACATTTTTAGCTATGTAGTAGAACTGCTCAGTTGAAGAGTGTGTATGTTTTTAAGGCCCTAAGACAGGTATGACTAAACAGTTGTTTTAAAATGTTGTATTAGACTTCCCTGGTGGTCCAGTGGTTAAGAATCTGCCTGTCAATGCAGGAGACATGGATTCGACCCCTGGTCTGGGAAAATTTCACAGGCTCTGAAGCAACTAAGCCCACGTGCCACAACTACTGAGCCTGCACAATGCAACTACAGAAGCCTGCACCCTAGAGCCTTGTGCTCTGCAACAAGAGAAGCCCATCACAATGAGAAGCCCACACACCACAACTAGAGAGTAGCCCCTACTCGCTGCAACTAGAGAAAGCCTGCACAGCAATGAAGACAGCACAGCCAAAATCAATCAATAAATAAAAATTGTAGATGTTGTACTAATTTACACTCAAACCAACAAAGAAGAAGACTTCTCGTTTCCCTGGCTAACACTCAGTAGTTTCAAGCACTGCCCTATCAAAATAAGGAAAAAGACAAGATATGCACTAACATTCCTACACGGGAACATCTTCTATCCAATGTAATAAGGGGGAAAAAAGTATTTGAAGGAATGAGACAAAACTATTTTTATAAGGTGATCATATGACCAGCTACCAAGAATATGCAAGAGAATCAACTGGAAAATGTATAAAGCAAAGAAAAGAATAGGAAGCGAAACCCAAAATCTCCAATAACCAGTCAGCAAATATCATGAAAAAGGTCCCTTTCAAAACAGCAAGAAAAACTTTACAGTATATTAATCTTAAGAAAAAAGACCTATATTGGAAAAAATTTCAAGAATCACATAAGCCTACAGTAATTTAAGAGACAGGTCACATATCTGAACAGAAAAAATACTGTAAAAATTTCAATTCTCCTTAAATGAATTAATCATGTCAGTGTACTTCCAATCACAGGCCCAAGAATATTTTTGATAAGTTGATTCTAGAGCTCTGTTAGAAAATACATGAAAATGTTAACAGTATATATGCTTTAACCCAGAAATTCCACATCAGGAATTTATCTCTTATTCACATACACTTATTCATAACATATATACAGTCATTACACAAATATACAAAGATATATGTACAAGGACATTCACTAACATTATAATAAAGTAGAAACAACCTTAAAATTAATTAGCAACAGACAAGTTAAATGACATATTTATGGAAGTTAAAACTATATAGCCTATGCTAAAAAATCAAGTAGACCTATAAGTACTGATATAGATTCAACATCATTGTAGAACAATCTCCAAAGTCTCTTGTTAAGTGGCAAGCAGTTGTTTTTTTTAAAAAAAATTTAATTGAAGTATAGCTAATTTACAATATTGTGTTAGTTTCAGGTGTACAGCAAAGTGATTCAGTTATATATTATATATAATATATATATTCTTTTTAAATTCTTTTCCATTATAGGCTATTACAAGATAATGAATATAGTTCCCTGTGCTATACAGTAGGTCATTGCTACTTACCTATTTTATATATGTGCATGCTGTGTGCTAAGTTGCTTTAGTTGCATCTGACTCTTTGGGACCGCATGGACTGTAGCCTGCCAGGCTCCTCTGTCCATGGGATTCTCCAGACAAGAATACTGGAGGGTATTGCCATTCCCTCCTCCAGGGGATCTTCTCAACCCAGGGATCGAACCCGCGTCTCTTCATCTCCTGCATTGGCAAGCAGGTTCCTTACCACTAGTGCCACTTGGGAAGACCCATTTTATATATAGTAGTGTATTTATGTTCCTAATTTATCTCCCCAAAGAGTTGACTCATTGGAAAAGACCCTGATGCTGGGAGGGATTGGGGGAAGGAGGAGAAGGGGACGACAGAGGATGAGATGGCTGGATGGCATCCATGGACATGAGTTTGAGTAAACTCCAGGAGTTGGTGATGGATAGGGAGGCCTGGTGTGCTGCGATTCATGGGGTCGCAAAGAGTCGGACATAACTGAGCGACTGAACTGAACTGAACTGAACCACTGCTAACCCTTTTGGTAACCATAATTTTGTTTTCTATGTCTGTGAGTCTATTTCTGTTTTGCAAATAAGTTTGTTTACATCACCTTTTCAGATTCTGCATATAAGTGATTTTGTTGGATCATAGAAAAAGAAAATTCCAGAAAAACATCTACTTCTGCTTCGTTGATTTATGCAAAAACTTTTGACTGTGTGAGTGTGAAAGTTGCTCAGTCGTGTCTGACTCTTTGCAACCCCATGAACTAAACAGTCCATGGAATTCTCTAAGCCAGAATACTGGAGTGGGTAGCCTTTCCCTTTTCCAGCAGATCTTCCCAACCCAGGGATCAAACCCAGGTCTTCCACATTACAAGCAGATTCTATACAAGCTGAGCCACAAGGGAAGCCCCACAGTTTGACTGTGTAGATCACAACAAACTATGAAAATTCTTCAAGAGATGAGAATACAGACCACCTGACCTGCCTCCTGAGAAACCTGTAAGCAGGTCAAGAAGCAACAGTTAAAACCAGACATGGAACAATTAACTGGTTCCAAATTGGGAAAAGGGAGTATGTGAAGGCTGTGTATTGTCACCCTGCTTATTTAACTTATATGAAGAGTACATCATGCGAAATGCTGCGCTGGATGAAGCACAAGCTGGAATCAGGATTGCTGGGAGAAATACCAATAACCTCAGATATACAGATGACACCACCCTTATGGCAGAAAGCCAAGAACTAAAGAGCCTCTTGATCAAAGTGAAAGAGCAGAGTGAAAAAGCTGGCTTAAAACTCAACATTCAGAAAACTAAGATCATGGCATCTGGTCCCATCATTTCAGGGCAAATAGATGGAGAAACAATGGAAACAGTGACAGATTTTATTTTCCTGGGCTCCAAAATCACTGCAGATGGTGATTGCAGCCATGAAATTAAAAGACATTTGCTCCTTGGAAGAAAAGCCATGACCAACCTAAACAGCATATTAAAAAGGAGAGATATTACCTTGCCAACAAAGGTCTGACTAGTCAAAGCTATGGTTTTTCCAGTAGTCATGTATGGATGTGAGAGCTGGACTACAAAGAAAGCTGAGCAATGAGGAATTGATGCTTTTGAACTGTGGTGATGGAGAAGATTCTTGAGAGCCCCTTGGACTGCAAAGAGATCAAACCAGTAACTCCTAAAGGAAATCAATCCTGAATATTCATTGGAAGGACTGGTGCTGAAGCTGAAATTCCAATACTTTGGCCACATGATGCAAAGAACTGACTCATTTGAAAAGACCCTGATGCTGGGAAAGACTGAAGGCAGGAGGAGAAGGGGACAACAGAGGATGAAATGGCTGGGTGGCATCACCAACTCGATGGATATGAGTTAGAGCAAGCTCCGGGAGTTGGTGATGGACAGGAAAGCCTGGTGTTCTACAGTCCATAGGGTTGCAAAGAGTTGGACACAACTGAGCAACTGAACTGACTAAAGTAAGGGATATCATATGATATTTGTCCTTCTCTGCATGACTTACTTCACTTAATATGATAATCTCTAGGTCCTTTAGAACAGTGTTTATAGTCTGTTTCTACTTGTTTAAAAAAGAGATAAAGAAGGATGTGTACACACACACACACACACAGAATATCTCTGGTAGGCTACACAAGAAACTAGTAAGAGTAGTGACATCTGAAGCACTAGAAGCCAGGAATAAAAAAGACTCATTAACTGCATGCACAAGCACTTTTTTATATTGTTTGAATTTTTCTACCACATGCACATACCATCTTTTCAAAATAAAATTTTTTTGCCTTTTTGACACCATGTTGCTTGGTTTACTCAGTCTGACCATTAGCAGAATCCTAGCTTACTCTAAATCATTGCATTTTTAATCTACTGTTTTGCAAAATATTTTCATTTTATTCAAAAGTGGAACAACATGTAAAGATATATAGTGAAGTTTCTCCCCACCTCTGACTCCCACTCCTGTAGTTTTCCTCCACAATCAGTAACTACTATTATCAGTTTATTTTTTCTGCCCCACTCTGGCCATGTGACATGACATTTGGAATCTTAGTCCTCTGACCAGGACCAGGGATCAAAACTGTGCCTCTTGCTGTGGAAAGGCAGACCTCTTAACCACTAGAATGCCAGGGAAGTCCTTTTCATTTTAATTTTTTTTCAATTTTCAGTTTCTTATGAAACAAACACATGAAAAGATGCTCAACATCACTCATTATCAGAGAAATGCAAATCAAAACCACAATGAGGTACCATTACACGCCAGTCAGGATGGCTGCTATCCAAAAGTCTACAAGCAATAAATGCTGGAGAGGGTGTGGAGAAAAGGGAACCCTCTTACACTGTTGGTGGGAATGCAAATTAGTACAGCCACTATGGAAAACAGTGTGGAGATTTCTTAAAAAGCTGGAAATAGAACTGCCATATGACCCAGCAATCCCACTTCTGGGCATACACACCAAGGAAACCAGATCTGAAAGAGACACGTGCACCCCAATGTTCATCGCAGCACTGTTTATAATAGCCAGGACATGGAAGCAACCCAGATGCCCATCAGCAGACGAATGGATGAGGAAGCTGTGGTACATATACACCATGGAATATTACTCAGCCATTAAAAAGAATTCATTTGAATCAGTTCTAATGAGATGGATGAAACTGGAGCCCATTATACAGAGCGAAGTAAGCCAGAAAGATAAAGACCATTACAGTATACTAACACATATATATGGACTTTAGAAAGATGGTAATGATAACCCTATATGCAAAACAGAAAAAGAGACTCAGATGTATGGAACAGACTTGTGGACTCTGGGAGAAGGAGAGGGTGGGATGTTTCAGGAGAACAGCATTGAAACGTGTATATTATCTAGGGTGAAACGGATAACCAGCCCAGGTTGGGTACATGAGACAAGTGCTCGGGCCTAGTGCACTGGGAAGACCCAGAGGGATCGGGTGGAGAGGGAGGTGGGAGGGGGGACTGGGATGGGGAGTGCATGTAAATCCATGGCTAATTCATTTCAATGTATAACAAAAACTACTGTAATGATGTAAAGTAATTAGCCTCCAACTAATAAAAATTTAAAAAAAAAAAAAAGAAACTTACCAATTTCTCTATGCATATACAGCAAATACAAATCAATATTCTGTTCATCTTTTGCCCTTTTTTACAAAGATATTATGAATACCTTGCTATTTCCACTTAGTAACATATCTTATAACCAAAATCAGAAGCCACAAAAGAAAAAAGACTGGACATCATCATAATTAAATAATCTTATGCTTCAAAGGATAATGTCAAGAAAGTGAACAGACAGCCCACACAACAGTAGAGAATTTTTGCAAATCATGTATCTGATAAGGAACCTGTATCTATAATTTTAAAAGAATTATTAAAACTCAATAATAAAAAGATGACCCAACTGAAAAATGGGCAGAACATCTAAATAAACAGGTCTCTAAAGAATATATACAAATGGCCAACAAACAGGAAAAAATGCTCAACACCATTAACTACAGGGAAATGCATGGTTAACATCATTAACCATGGGGAAATGCAACCAAAATCACAAGGAAATACCACTTCTCATCCACTGCGATGTATATAATAAAAAAGACAGACAGTAGAGTTGACAAGGATGTAGAGAAAGTGAAACATTCACATACTGCTGGTGGGAATATAAGATGGGCTAGCTGCTTTGGAAATAGTCTGGTAGCTCCACAAAAGGTTAAAATAAGTATCATATGACCCAGCAATTCTACTACTAGGTATCTTCCCAAGAGAAATGAAAACATATGTCCTCAAAAAAACTTGCACATGAATAATCATGGCAATACTACTCATAATAGCCAAATGAGGAAACAACCTAAGTGCCCATCAACTCACGAGTGAATAAATAAAATGTGGTATATCTATAGAATGGAATATTATTCAGCCACAAAAAGGAACCAAGTACTGCTACATGCTACAACACAGATGAACCTTACAAATATCACACTAAAAGAAACAAGTCAGACTTGATACAAAGGACTTCATTTGCAAAGAACTTCACTTGTATGAACTGTGCAGGATAGGCAAATCCATAGAGACAAAGTAGATTAGTGATTACCTAGGGCCAGGAAGTTAGGAAAAAATGGGGTGACAGGTGAGAGCTGCAGATTTCTTTTGGAGTGATGAAAATGTTTGCAATTAGACAGTAGTGATGACTGTGTAAGTCTGATAATGTACCAAACATCTTTGAATTGTATGTTTTAATTAAGGATGAATTTTGTGATATGTGAATTATATGTCAATAAAATTGTTAACAAAAAATTACAGATCTTTCCATATCAGTAAACAGAGAACATCTTCATTCTTTTTTATAGCAGCATGGTATTCCATTGTATGGGATGTAGCATATTTAATTTAACTTAGTTCCTCACTGATGGGGCTTTTAGGCTATTTTATCATTTGCTGTTACAATATTGCAATCAATCAATCAACGTATGTCAGTATATTTGTAGGACAAAGCCTCAGGAATGGAATTACTGTGTCAAAGGGTATACATACATTTATAATCTTAATCCAAATTGCTAAATTTCCCTCCATAGAGATAGTGCTAATTTACACTCTGATTGGTAAATTTTTAGGATTTGTGTTTCCCCACAGTATTGCCAACAGTGCATTATCAAATTTATGAAATTGCCAATCTAAGATATAAAAATGGTATCTCAGGGTAGTTTTAATTTGCAATGTCATAAACACATTTGTTTTCTTTTTATAACATGCATTCATTTTCCTTTTAGGCTATTGTGTTTTTTATCTATTTCCAGTTCATTATAAATTAAGGAAAAAAGCCTTTGTGATATGAACTGCAAATTTTTTCCAGTTTGTATGTTTTCTCCTCTCTTTGCTTTTGATGCTTTTTATCAAGCAAGTTATTGATTTTTTTAAACTGTTCTACTGCGATATAATTCAGATACCATAAAGCACAATCCTTTATTCAGTTCAGTTTTTAGTATATTCACAGGGTTATGCATCTATCACAAAAATCAATTTTGAAATATTTTCATTAACTCTGTAGCAGTCACTCCCCATTTCTCCTCAAACCCCCGATCCTCTGCCTTTGTTGTTCAGTCACTAAGTCGTATCTGACTCTTTGTGACCCCATGAACTGTAGCCTACCAGGCTCCTCTCTCCATGGGATTTCCCAGGCAAGAATACTGGATTGGGCTACCATTTCCTTCTCTAGGGGATCTTCCCGACCAAGGGATCGAACCCAAGTCCCCTGCATTAGCGGACAGATTCTTTACTGCTAAGCCACCAGGGAAGCCCCACTCTAAGGCCTAGGCAACAACAAATCTACTTTCTGTCTCTAGAGATCTGCCTAGTCTGGACATTTCCTATAAATGAAATCATATACCATGTGACCTTCTGTGCCTGGCTTCTGGATACCAGTCCCTTATCAGGTAAATGATTTTTCAAATATTTTCTCCTATTCCGTTATTCTGTGGGTTCTTTTCACTTTCTTGATGGTATCATTTGTAGCACAAAAAGTTGTGTTTTTTTTTTTACTTTGATGATGTTCAATTACACACACACACACACACACACTCTTGTAGCTGTTCCTTGGGTCTTTGATGTTATTTCTAAGAAGGCTTTGCCTAACCCAAGGTCAAAGAGATGTACTCCCATGTTTCAGGCTCTTACATTTAGTTCTTTAAATCCATTTTGAAATTGTTTTTGTGTATTGTGTAACAAAGGAAATTATATTTTATGTAGCCACACTTAACAACTTTTTATTTTACATGGCTTCTGAATTTTCATAGTTAAGAGTTTCTACACCTCAAGATTATTTTTAAAAATTCCCTGATTTCCTAGGGTGTATTTATGATTTCCTCCTTTTACAGTTAAATCTTTAACTCTTCCATAATTTATCCTGGTCTGCAGCATGAGATATGGATCTAATCATTTTTTTTGCCTTGGCTCCACAGTTGTCAACCACCATCTAATCTATTAAGTAGTTCATTTGTTCCTCAGTGATTTGAGGTCCCATCTTCATAAACGTATAGATAAACATTTTTAAACTGTATAATGAAAATAAAGGACAAGTGGAAGAGTATTCGAGAAAAGAGAAGGAAATAAGAGTGTGAAAATATATGGGCTTCATGACTTTATTTTGGGTAGAAGAAGCTCTTGAACTACTTTCTTAATTTTTTCTTGTGGGTACTGGTATGTTAAAGTTTACTATAGCTTCTAGAATTAATATTAGCCACTTGCATTCTTCTCGAAAATCTTCCATTTCACCTAGGTTTTCAAAGTATTAGGAGGGAGTTATACAAAGTACTTCTTCAAATTTTTAAAAATGTCTTCATACCTATAGTTATACTCTTCTTTCTCATTTAAGACTATATTCCTGATTAGGTTTACTTATCTATTTCATTTTCTTCTTCCAGTAATACCTTCTGGCTTATTTGTTGAAGTCTATAGGTTTTCTGTTTTGTAGTTCATTAATTTCTGGAATTTTAAAATGTTATTTATTTCCTCCTTTAGTTATTTTTAGCATCACTGTTCTTTTTCTAGCTCACTAACTTGACAGCTCAATTTATTTCCTTTTAATTTGCACTTTCATCTAGGTATATCATCTTTAATTTATCTATCTGTCTACCTATCTATTTATGCCACATCATACTTGTGTGGCATACATGGGATCTTAGTTCCCCAACCAGGGACTGAAGCTGGGCCCTTGACAGTAAGAGCACACAGTCCTAATCACTGGACTGCCAAGGAATTCCCTCATTTGTACTTCATGCCTACCTATATTGTTTCAATATTACAAAGAAGTTATGTTACTTATGTAAAAAGAGAGAGAGAGATTACAAGAAAAGAACATTTCAAAGGTCAAAATAATTTACCAGGGTCAGAACTGGGAATAAAGCAGGAGGCATTCACTGTGGGTGCAAATGTAAAAGAGTTGGGTGCAAAATGCCCCAAACTCAGTAATCAAGACATATGATATCTTCATGCAATAATCTGGAAAATCAAATTGTAAAACTATGACCTGCAGACTGGCTGCCTGCTTTTATAAATAAAGTTTTATCAGAAGTAGAGCCAGGACTAGAGTAAGACGAGTGAGGCATGGTTTAGCAAGTACAGGAATGTACTTAGTACTTCCTAAGTACTTAGTAAAAAAACTTAGTATTTTGTTCACAGATATTTTGGACTAATTTTTTAAAATATTGCATTTAAAATGTCCTTGAGGATTTCCTGGTGGTCAAGTGGTTAAGAATCTGTCTGCCGAGCCAAGATGGCGGAGGAATAGGACGGAGAGACCACTTTCTCTCCTACAAATTCATCGAAAGAACATTTTGAATGCTGAGCAAATTTCACAAAACAACTTCTGATCGCTAGCAGAGGACATCAGGCGCCCAGAAAAGCAGCCCATTGTCTTCGAACGGAGGTAGGACAAAATATAAACGATAATAAGGGAGTGAAAAGAGCTACGGACGGAGACCCGTCCTGGGAAGGGAGTCTTAATAGAGGAAGTTTCCAATCACCAGGTAACCCTCTCACTGGTGGGACTGGGGGAAGTTTTCTGCATTCTAACTGGGAGGAAAAATTAAACAAGGCCCACAGATTACGTGCCTAAAAGCAACTCCCAGCAGAAAAGTACCCCAGACGCCCGTACCCGCCAGCAACAAGCGGCGGAACGGAGAGGAGCGGGCGGCATTGCTTAGGGTGAGGACCGGCCCGAAGACCCTGAGAGCAATAGGAGGGAGCTTTTTTAAACTGTGGGATAGCAAGGGACAAAATTAACTGGCCCGAACACACTGCCGGTGGTTCGCAAAACAAAGGGACTGAGAATCTCCAGAGAAGAGCCGGCCCATCCCCGCTGGAGGTAGGAGGCAGGGGGGAGGGGAAAAGGGCAAACTCAGCCCCTGAGAAGCCACCCCCTCCCACACTG